>NW_027275031.1:0-70844 GCF_030028105.1 Mobula birostris
TGAAATGTATACTATTTGTATTGTCTAAGCATTGGATGCACTCAGATAACAACTTTTTTGTGTTGATGTCTACAGCCATGAAACAACTTTCAAACTACTCACAATCATGTGGAAAGTTAACCTAAGGTGTTTCCATTAGGTTTGCAGTAGGTGCTTTGGTGTAAAATTGAAATGTATTCTATTTGTATTGTCTAAGCATTGCATGCACTCAGATAACAACTTTTTTGTGTTGATGTGTACAGCCATGAAACAACTTTCAAACTACTCATAATCATGTGGGAAGTTAACCTAAGGTGTTTCCATTAGGTTTGCAGTAAGTGGTTTGGAGTAAAATTGAAATGTATACTATTTGTATTGTCTAAGCATTGCATGCACTGAGATAACAACTTTTTTGTGTTGATGTCTACAGCCATGAAACAACTTTCAAACTACTCATAATCATGTGGAAAGTTAACCTAAAGTGTTTCCATTAGGTTTGCAGTAAGTGCTTTGGTGTAAAATTGAAATGTATACTATTTGTATTGTCTAAGCATTGGATGCACTCAGATAACAACTTTTTTGTCTTGATGTCTACAGCCATGAAACAACTTTCAAACTACTCATAATCATGTGGAAAGTTAACCTAAAGTGTTTCCATTAGGTTTGCAGTAAGTGCTTTGGTGTAAAATTGAAATGTATACTATTTGTATTGTCTAAACATTGCATGCACTCAGATAACAACTTTTTTGTGTTGATGTGTACAGCCATGAAACAACTTTCAAACTACTCATAATCATGTGGGAAGTTAACCTAAGGTGTTTCCATTAGGTTTGCAGTAAGTGGTTTGCAGTAAAATTGAAATGTATACTATTTGTATTGTCTAAGCATTGCATGCACTGAGATAACAACTTTTTTGTGTTGATGTCTACAGCCATGAAACAACTTTCAAACTACTCACAATCATGTGGAAAGTTAACCTAAGGTGTTTCCATTAGGTTTGCAGTAGGTGCTTTGGTGTAAAATTGAAATGTATACTATTTGTATTGTCTAAGCATTGCATGCACTCAGATAACAACTTTTTTGTTTTGATGTGTACAGCCATGAAACAACTTTCAAACTACTCATAATCATGTGGGAAGTTAACCTAAGGTGTTTCCATTAGGTTTGCAGTAAGTGCTTTGGTGTAAAATTGAAATGTATACTATTTGTATTGTCTAAGCATTGGATGCACTCAGATAACAACTTTTTTGTGTTGATGTCTACAGCCATGAAACAACTTTCAAACTACTCACAATCATGTGGAAAGTTAACCTAAGGTGTTTCCATTAGGTTTGCAGTAGGTGCTTTGGTGTAAAATTGAAATGTATACTATTTGTATTGTCTAAGCATTGCATGCACTCAGATAACAACTTTTTTGTTTTGATGTGTACAGCCATGAAACAACTTTCAAACTCCTCATAATCATGTGGAAAGTTAACCTAAAGTGTTTCCATTAGGTTTGCAGTAAGTGCTTTGGTGTAAAATTGAAATGTATACTATTTGTATTGTCTAAGCATTGCATGCACTCAGATAACAACTTTTTTGTGTTGATGTCTACAGCCATGAAACAACTTTCAAACTACTCACAATCATGTGGAAAGTTAACCTAAGGTGTTTCCATTAGGTTTGCAGTAGGTGCTTTGGTGTAAAATTGAAATGTATACTATTTGTATTGTCTAAGCATTGCATGCACTCAGATAACAACTTTTTTGTGTTGATGTCTACAGCCATGAAACAACTTTCAAACTACTCACAATCATGTGGAAAGTTAACCTAAGGTGTTTCCATTAGGTTTGCAGTAGGTGCTTTGGTGTAAAATTGAAATGTATACTATTTGTATTGTCTAAGCATTGCATGCACTCAGATAACAACTTTTTTGTTTTGATGTGTACAGCCATGAAACAACTTTCAAACTACTCATAATCATGTGGGAAGTTAACCTAAGGTGTTTCCATTAGGTTTGCAGTAAGTGCTTTGGTGTAAAATTGAAATGTATACTATTTGTATTGTCTAAGCATTGGATGCACTCAGATAACAACTTTTTTGTGTTGATGTCTACAGCCATGAAACAACTTTCAAACTACTCACAATCATGTGGAAAGTTAACCTAAGGTGTTTCCATTAGGTTTGCAGTAGGTGCTTTGGTGTAAAATTGAAATGTATACTATTTGTATTGTCTAAGCATTGCATGCACTCAGATAACAACTTTTTTGTTTTGATGTGTACAGCCATGAAACAACTTTCAAACTACTCATAATCATGTGGAAAGTTAACCTAAAGTGTTTCCATTAGGTTTGCAGTAAGTCCTTTGGTGTAAAATTGAAATGTATACGATTTGTATTGTCTAAGCATTGGATGCTCTCAGATAACAACTTTTTTGTGTTGATGTCTACAGCCATGAAACAACTTTCAAACTACTCACAATCATGTGGAAAGTTAACCTAAGGTGTTTCCATTAGGTTTGCAGTAGGTGCTTTGGTGTAAAATTGAAATGTATACTATTTGTATTGTCTAAGCATTGCATGCACTCAGATAACAACTTTTTTGTGTTGATGTGTACAGCCATGAAACAACTTTCAAACTACTCATAATCATGTGGAAAGTTAACCTAAAGTATTTCCATTAGGTTTGCAGTAAGTGCTTTGGTGTAAAATTGAAATGTATACTATTTGTATTGTCTAATCATTGCATGCACTCAGATAACAACTTTTTTGTGTTGATGTGTACAGCCATGAAACAACTTTCAAACTACTCATAATCATGTGGGAAGTTAACCTAAGGTGTTTCCATTAGGTTTGCAGTAAGTGGTTTGGAGTAAAGTTGAAATGTATACTATTTGTATTGTCTAAGCATTGCATGCACTGAGATAACAACTTTTTTGTGTTGATGTCTACAGCCATGAAACAACTTTCAAACTACTCACAATCATGTGGAAAGTTAACCTAAGGTGTTTCCATTAGGTTTGCAGTAGGTGCTTTGGTGTAAAATTGAAATGTATACTATTTGTATTGTCTAAGCATTGCATGCACTCAGATAACAACTTTTTTGTTTTGATGTGTACAGCCATGAAACAACTTTCAAACTACTCATAATCATGTGGGAAGTTAACCTAAGGTGTTTCCATTAGGTTTGCAGTAAGTGCTTTGGTGTAAAATTGAAATGTATACTATTTGTATTGTCTAAGCATTGGATGCACTCAGATAACAACTTTTTTGTGTTGATGTCTACAGCCATGAAACAACTTTCAAACTACTCACAATCATGTGGAAAGTTAACCTAAGGTGTTTCCATTAGGTTTGCAGTAGGTGCTTTGGTGTAAAATTGAAATGTATACTATTTGTATTGTCTAATCATTGCATGCACTCAGATAACAACTTTTTTGTTTTGATGTGTACAGCCATGAAACAACTTTCAAACTACTCATAATCATGTGGAAAGTTAACCTAAAGTGTTTCCATTAGGTTTGCAGTAAGTGCTTTGGTGTAAAATTGAAATGTATACTATTTGTATTGTCTAAGCATTGGATGCACTCAGATAACAACTTTTTTGTGTTGATGTCTACAGCCATGAAACAACTTTCAAACTACTCACAATCATGTGGAAAGTTAACCTAAGGTGTTTCCATTAGGTTTGCAGTAGGTGTTTTGGTGTAAAATTGAAATGTATACTATTTGTATTGTCTAAGCATTGCATGCACTCAGATAACAACTTTTTTGTTTTGATGTGTACAGCCATGAAACAACTTTCAAACTACTCATAATCATGTGGGAAGTTAACCTAAGGTGTTTCCATTAGGTTTGCAGTAAGTGCTTTGGTGTAAAATTGAAATGTATACTATTTGTATTGTCTAAGCATTGGATGCACTCAGATAACAACTTTTTTGTGTTGATGTCTACAGCCATGAAACAACTTTCAAACTACTCACAATCATGTGGAAAGTTAACCTAAGGTGTTTCCATTAGGTTTGCAGTAGGTGCTTTGGTGTAAAATTGAAATGTATACTATTTGTATTGTCTAAGCATTGCATGCACTCAGATAACAACTTTTTTGTTTTGATGTGTACAGCCATGAAACAACTTTCAAACTACTCATAATCATGTGGAAAGTTAACCTAAAGTGTTTCCATTAGGTTTGCAGTAAGTGCTTTGGTGTAAAATTGAAATGTATACGATTTGTATTGTCTAAGCATTGGATGCTCTCAGATAACAACTTTTTTGTGTTGATGTCTACAGCCATGAAACAACTTTCAAACTACTCACAATCATGTGGATAGTTAACCTAAGGTGTTTCCATTAGGTTTGCAGTAGGTGCTTTGGTGTAAAATTGAAATGTATACTATTTGTATTGTCTAAGCATTGCATGCACTCAGATAACAACTTTTTTGTGTTGATGTGTACAGCCATGAAACAACTTTCAAACTACTCATAATCATGTGGAAAGTTAACCTAAAGTATTTCCATTAGGTTTGCAGTAAGTGCTTTGGTGTAAAATTGAAATGTATACTATTTGTATTGTCTAATCATTGCATGCACTCAGATAACAACTTTTTTGTGTTGATGTGTACAGCCATGAAACAACTTTCAAACTACTCATAATCATGTGGGAAGTTAACCTAAGGTGTTTCCATTAGGTTTGCAGTAAGTGGTTTGGAGTAAAGTTGAAATGTATACTATTTGTATTGTCTAAGCATTGCATGCACTGAGATAACAACTTTTTTGTGTTGATGTCTACAGCCATGAAACAACTTTCAAACTACTCACAATCATGTGGAAAGTTAACCTAAGGTGTTTCCATTAGGTTTGCAGTAGGTGCTTTGGTGTAAAATTGAAATGTATACTATTTGTATTGTCTAAGCATTGCATGCACTCAGATAACAACTTTTTTGTTTTGATGTGTACAGCCATGAAACAACTTTCAAACTACTCATAATCATGTGGGAAGTTAACCTAAGGTGTTTCCATTAGGTTTGCAGTAAGTGCTTTGGTGTAAAATTGAAATGTATACTATTTGTATTGTCTAAGCATTGGATGCACTCAGATAACAACTTTTTTGTGTTGATGTCTACAGCCATGAAACAACTTTCAACCTACTCATAATCATGTGGGAAGTTAACCTAAGGTGTTTCCATTAGGTTTGCAGTAAGTGCTTTGGTGTAAAATTGAAATGTATACTATTTGTATTGTCTAAGCATTGGATGCTCTCAGATAACAACTTTTTTGTGTTGATGTGTACAGCCATGAAACAACTTTCAAACTACTCATAATCATGTGGGAAGTTAACCTAAGGTGTTTCCATTAGGTTTGCAGTAAGTGGTTTGGAGTAAAATTGAAATGTATACTATTTGTATTGTCTAAGCATTGCATGCACTGAGATAACAACTTTTTTGTGTTGATGTCTACAGCCATGAAACAACTTTCAAACTACTCATAATCATGTGGAAAGTTAACCTAAAGTGTTTCCATTAGGTTTGCAGTAAGTGCTTTGGTGTAAAATTGAAATGTATACTATTTGTATTGTCTAAGCATTGGATGCACTCAGATAACAACTTTTTTGTGTTGATGTCTACAGCCATGAAACAACTTTCAAACTACTCATAATCATGTGGAAAGTTAACCTAAAGTGTTTCCATTAGGTTTGCAGTAAGTGCTTTGGTGTAAAATTGAAATGTATACTATTTGTATTGTCTAAACATTGCATGCACTCAGATAACAACTTTTTTGTGTTGATGTGTACAGCCATGAAACAACTTTCAAACTACTCATAATCATGTGGGAAGTTAACCTAAGGTGTTTCCATTAGGTTTGCAGTAAGTGGTTTGCAGTAAAATTGAAATGTATACTATTTGTATTGTCTAAGCATTGCATGCACTGAGATAACAACTTTTTTGTGTTGATGTCTACAGCCATGAAACAACTTTCAAACTACTCACAATCATGTGGAAAGTTAACCTAAGGTGTTTCCATTAGGTTTGCAGTAGGTGCTTTGGTGTAAAATTGAAATGTATACTATTTGTATTGTCTAAGCATTGCATGCACTCAGATAACAACTTTTTTGTTTTGATGTGTACAGCCATGAAACAACTTTCAAACTACTCATAATCATGTGGGAAGTTAACCTAAGGTGTTTCCATTAGGTTTGCAGTAAGTGCTTTGGTGTAAAATTGAAATGTATACTATTTGTATTGTCTAAGCATTGGATGCACTCAGATAACAACTTTTTTGTGTTGATGTCTACAGCCATGAAACAACTTTCAAACTACTCACAATCATGTGGAAAGTTAACCTAAGGTGTTTCCATTAGGTTTGCAGTAGGTGCTTTGGTGTAAAATTGAAATGTATACTATTTGTATTGTCTAAGCATTGCATGCACTCAGATAACAACTTTTTTGTTTTGATGTGTACAGCCATGAAACAACTTTCAAACTCCTCATAATCATGTGGAAAGTTAACCTAAAGTGTTTCCATTAGGTTTGCAGTAAGTGCTTTGGTGTAAAATTGAAATGTATACTATTTGTATTGTCTAAGCATTGCATGCACTCAGATAACAACTTTTTTGTGTTGATGTCTACAGCCATGAAACAACTTTCAAACTACTCACAATCATGTGGAAAGTTAACCTAAGGTGTTTCCATTAGGTTTGCAGTAGGTGCTTTGGTGTAAAATTGAAATGTATACTATTTGTATTGTCTAAGCATTGCATGCACTCAGATAACAACTTTTTTGTGTTGATGTCTACAGCCATGAAACAACTTTCAAACTACTCACAATCATGTGGAAAGTTAACCTAAGGTGTTTCCATTAGGTTTGCAGTAGGTGCTTTGGTGTAAAATTGAAATGTATACTATTTGTATTGTCTAAGCATTGCATGCACTCAGATAACAACTTTTTTGTTTTGATGTGTACAGCCATGAAACAACTTTCAAACTACTCATAATCATGTGGGAAGTTAACCTAAGGTGTTTCCATTAGGTTTGCAGTAAGTGCTTTGGTGTAAAATTGAAATGTATACTATTTGTATTGTCTAAGCATTGGATGCACTCAGATAACAACTTTTTTGTGTTGATGTCTACAGCCATGAAACAACTTTCAAACTACTCACAATCATGTGGAAAGTTAACCTAAGGTGTTTCCATTAGGTTTGCAGTAGGTGCTTTGGTGTAAAATTGAAATGTATACTATTTGTATTGTCTAAGCATTGCATGCACTCAGATAACAACTTTTTTGTTTTGATGTGTACAGCCATGAAACAACTTTCAAACTACTCATAATCATGTGGAAAGTTAACCTAAAGTGTTTCCATTAGGTTTGCAGTAAGTCCTTTGGTGTAAAATTGAAATGTATACGATTTGTATTGTCTAAGCATTGGATGCTCTCAGATAACAACTTTTTTGTGTTGATGTCTACAGCCATGAAACAACTTTCAAACTACTCACAATCATGTGGAAAGTTAACCTAAGGTGTTTCCATTAGGTTTGCAGTAGGTGCTTTGGTGTAAAATTGAAATGTATACTATTTGTATTGTCTAAGCATTGCATGCACTCAGATAACAACTTTTTTGTGTTGATGTGTACAGCCATGAAACAACTTTCAAACTACTCATAATCATGTGGAAAGTTAACCTAAAGTATTTCCATTAGGTTTGCAGTAAGTGCTTTGGTGTAAAATTGAAATGTATACTATTTGTATTGTCTAATCATTGCATGCACTCAGATAACAACTTTTTTGTGTTGATGTGTACAGCCATGAAACAACTTTCAAACTACTCATAATCATGTGGGAAGTTAACCTAAGGTGTTTCCATTAGGTTTGCAGTAAGTGGTTTGGAGTAAAGTTGAAATGTATACTATTTGTATTGTCTAAGCATTGCATGCACTGAGATAACAACTTTTTTGTGTTGATGTCTACAGCCATGAAACAACTTTCAAACTACTCACAATCATGTGGAAAGTTAACCTAAGGTGTTTCCATTAGGTTTGCAGTAGGTGCTTTGGTGTAAAATTGAAATGTATACTATTTGTATTGTCTAAGCATTGCATGCACTCAGATAACAACTTTTTTGTTTTGATGTGTACAGCCATGAAACAACTTTCAAACTACTCATAATCATGTGGGAAGTTAACCTAAGGTGTTTCCATTAGGTTTGCAGTAAGTGCTTTGGTGTAAAATTGAAATGTATACTATTTGTATTGTCTAAGCATTGGATGCACTCAGATAACAACTTTTTTGTGTTGATGTCTACAGCCATGAAACAACTTTCAAACTACTCACAATCATGTGGAAAGTTAACCTAAGGTGTTTCCATTAGGTTTGCAGTAGGTGCTTTGGTGTAAAATTGAAATGTATACTATTTGTATTGTCTAATCATTGCATGCACTCAGATAACAACTTTTTTGTTTTGATGTGTACAGCCATGAAACAACTTTCAAACTACTCATAATCATGTGGAAAGTTAACCTAAAGTGTTTCCATTAGGTTTGCAGTAAGTGCTTTGGTGTAAAATTGAAATGTATACTATTTGTATTGTCTAAGCATTGGATGCACTCAGATAACAACTTTTTTGTGTTGATGTCTACAGCCATGAAACAACTTTCAAACTACTCACAATCATGTGGAAAGTTAACCTAAGGTGTTTCCATTAGGTTTGCAGTAGGTGTTTTGGTGTAAAATTGAAATGTATACTATTTGTATTGTCTAAGCATTGCATGCACTCAGATAACAACTTTTTTGTTTTGATGTGTACAGCCATGAAACAACTTTCAAACTACTCATAATCATGTGGGAAGTTAACCTAAGGTGTTTCCATTAGGTTTGCAGTAAGTGCTTTGGTGTAAAATTGAAATGTATACTATTTGTATTGTCTAAGCATTGGATGCACTCAGATAACAACTTTTTTGTGTTGATGTCTACAGCCATGAAACAACTTTCAAACTACTCACAATCATGTGGAAAGTTAACCTAAGGTGTTTCCATTAGGTTTGCAGTAGGTGCTTTGGTGTAAAATTGAAATGTATACTATTTGTATTGTCTAAGCATTGCATGCACTCAGATAACAACTTTTTTGTTTTGATGTGTACAGCCATGAAACAACTTTCAAACTACTCATAATCATGTGGAAAGTTAACCTAAAGTGTTTCCATTAGGTTTGCAGTAAGTGCTTTGGTGTAAAATTGAAATGTATACGATTTGTATTGTCTAAGCATTGGATGCTCTCAGATAACAACTTTTTTGTGTTGATGTCTACAGCCATGAAACAACTTTCAAACTACTCACAATCATGTGGATAGTTAACCTAAGGTGTTTCCATTAGGTTTGCAGTAGGTGCTTTGGTGTAAAATTGAAATGTATACTATTTGTATTGTCTAAGCATTGCATGCACTCAGATAACAACTTTTTTGTGTTGATGTGTACAGCCATGAAACAACTTTCAAACTACTCATAATCATGTGGAAAGTTAACCTAAAGTATTTCCATTAGGTTTGCAGTAAGTGCTTTGGTGTAAAATTGAAATGTATACTATTTGTATTGTCTAATCATTGCATGCACTCAGATAACAACTTTTTTGTGTTGATGTGTACAGCCATGAAACAACTTTCAAACTACTCATAATCATGTGGGAAGTTAACCTAAGGTGTTTCCATTAGGTTTGCAGTAAGTGGTTTGGAGTAAAGTTGAAATCTATACTATTTGTATTGTCTAAGCATTGCATGCACTGAGATAACAACTTTTTTGTGTTGATGTCTACAGCCATGAAACAACTTTCAAACTACTCACAATCATGTGGAAAGTTAACCTAAGGTGTTTCCATTAGGTTTGCAGTAGGTGCTTTGGTGTAAAATTGAAATGTATACTATTTGTATTGTCTAAGCATTGCATGCACTCAGATAACAACTTTTTTGTTTTGATGTGTACAGCCATGAAACAACTTTCAAACTACTCATAATCATGTGGGAAGTTAACCTAAGGTGTTTCCATTAGGTTTGCAGTAAGTGCTTTGGTGTAAAATTGAAATGTATACTATTTGTATTGTCTAAGCATTGGATGCACTCAGATAACAACTTTTTTGTGTTGATGTCTACAGCCATGAAACAACTTTCAACCTACTCATAATCATGTGGGAAGTTAACCTAAGGTGTTTCCATTAGGTTTGCAGTAAGTGCTTTGGTGTAAAATTGAAATGTATACTATTTGTATTGTCTAAGCATTGGATGCTCTCAGATAACAACTTTTTTGTGTTGATGTCTACAGCCATGAAACAACTTTCAAACTACTCATAATCATGTGGAAAGTTAACCTAAAGTGTTTCCATTAGGTTTGCAGTAAGTGCTTTGGTGTAAAATTGAAATGTATACGATTTGTATTGTCTAAGCATTGGATGCTCTCAGATAACAACTTTTTTGTGTTGATGTCTACAGCCATGAAACAACTTTCAAACTACTCACAATCATGTGGAAAGTTAACCTAAGGTGTTTCCATTAGGTTTGCAGTAGGTGCTTTGGTGTAAAATTGAAATGTATACTATTTGTATTGTCTAAGCATTGCATGCACTCAGATAACAACTTTTTTGTGTTGATGTGTACAGCCATGAAACAACTTTCAAACTACTCATAATCATGTGGAAAGTTAACCTAAAGTATTTCCATTAGGTTTGCAGTAAGTGCTTTGGTGTAAAATTGAAATGTATACTATTTGTATTGTCTAATCATTGCATGCACTCAGATAACAACTTTTTTGTGTTGATGTTTACAGCCATGAAACAACTTTCAAACTACTCATAATCATGTGGGAAGTTAACCTAAGGTGTTTCCATTAGGTTTGCAGTAAGTGGTTTGGAGTAAAGTTGAAATGTATACTATTTGTATTGTCTAAGCATTGCATGCACTGAGATAACAACTTTTTTGTGTTGATGTCTACAGCCATGAAACAACTTTCAAACTACTCACAATCATGTGGAAAGTTAACCTAAGGTGTTTCCATTAGGTTTGCAGTAGGTGCTTTGGTGTAAAATTGAAATGTATACTATTTGTATTGTCTAAGCATTGCATGCACTCAGATAACAACTTTTTTGTTTTGATGTGTACAGCCATGAAACAACTTTCAAACTACTCATAATCATGTGGGAAGTTAACCTAAGGTGTTTCCATTAGGTTTGCAGTAAGTGCTTTGGTGTAAAATTGAAATGTATACTATTTGTATTGTCTAAGCATTGGATGCACTCAGATAACAACTTTTTTGTGTTGATGTGTACAGCCATGAAACAACTTTCAAACTACTCACAATCATGTGGAAAGTTAACCTAAGGTGTTTCCATTAGGTTTGCAGTAGGTGCTTTGGTGTAAAATTGAAATGTATACTATTTGTATTGTCTAAGCATTGCATGCACTCAGATAACAACTTTTTTGTTTTGATGTGTACAGCCATGAAACAACTTTCAAACTACTCATAATCATGTGGAAAGTTAACCTAAAGTGTTTCCATTAGGTTTGCAGTAAGTGCTTTGGTGTAAAATTGAAATGTATACTATTTGTATTGTCTAAGCATTGGATGCACTCAGATAACAACTTTTTTGTGTTGATGTCTACAGCCATGAAACAACTTTCAAACTACTCACAATCATGTGGAAAGTTAACCTAAGGTGTTTCCATTAGGTTTGCAGTAGGTGCTTTGGTGTAAAATTGAAATGTATACTATTTGTATTGTCTAAGCATTGCATGCACTCAGATAACAACTTTTTTGTGTTGATGTGTACAGCCATGAAACAACTTTCAAACTACTCATACTCATGTGGAAAGTTAACCTAAAGTATTTCCATTAGGTTTGCAGTAAGTGCTTTGGTGTAAAATTGAAATGTATACTATTTGTATTGTCTAATCATTGCATGCACTCAGATAACAACTTTTTTGTGTTGATGTGTACAGCCATGAAACAACTTTCAAACTACTCATAATCATGTGGGAAGTTAACCTAAGGTGTTTCCATTAGGTTTGCAGTAAGTGGTTTGGAGTAAAGTTGAAATGTATACTATTTGTATTGTCTAAGCATTGCATGCACTGAGATAACAACTTTTTTGTGTTGATGTCTACAGCCATGAAACAACTTTCAAACTACTCACAATCATGTGGAAAGTTAACCTAAGGTGTTTCCATTAGGTTTGCAGTAGGTGCTTTGGTGTAAAATTGAAATGTATACTATTTGTATTGTCTAAGCATTGCATGCACTCAGATAACAACTTTTTTGTTTTGATGTGTACAGCCATGAAACAACTTTCAAACTACTCATAATCATGTGGGAAGTTAACCTAAGGTGTTTCCATTAGGTTTGCAGTAAGTGCTTTGGTGTAAAATTGAAATGTATACTATTTGTATTGTCTAAGCATTGGATGCACTCAGATAACAACTTTTTTGTGTTGATGTCTACAGCCATGAAACAACTTTCAAACTACTCACAATCATGTGGAAAGTTAACCTAAGGTGTTTCCATTAGGTTTGCCGTAGGTGCTTTGGTGTAAAATTGAAATGTATACTATTTGTATTGTCTAAGCATTGCATGCACTCAGATAACAACTTTTTTGTTTTGATGTGTACAGCCATGAAACAACTTTCAAACTACTCATAATCATGTGGAAAGTTAACCTAAAGTGTTTCCATTAGGTTTGCAGTAAGTGCTTTGGTGTAAAATTGAAATGTATACTATTTGTATTGTCTAAGCATTGGATGCACTCAGATAACAACTTTTTTGTGTTGATGTCTACAGCCATGAAACAACTTTCAAACTACTCACAATCATGTGGAAAGTTAACCTAAGGTGTTTCCATTAGGTTTGCAGTAGGTGCTTTGGTGTAAAATTGAAATGTATACTATTTGTATTGTCTAAGCATTGCATGCACTCAGATAACAACTTTTTTGTGTTGATGTGTACAGCCATGAAACAACTTTCAAACTACTCATAATCATGTGGAAAGTTAACCTAAAGTGTTTCCATTAGGTTTGCAGTAAGTGCTTTGGTGTAAAATTGAAATGTATACTATTTGTATTGTCTAAGCATTGCATGCACTCAGATAACAACTTTTTTGTGTTGATGTGTACAGCCATGAAACAACTTTCAAACTACTCATAATCATGTGGGAAGTTAACCTAAGGTGTTTCCATTAGGTTTGCAGTAAGTGGTTTGGAGTAAAATTGAAATGTATACTATTTGTATTGTCTAAGCATTGCATGCACTGAGATAACAACTTTTTTGTGTTGATGTCTACAGCCATGAAACAACTTTCAAACTACTCATAATCATGTGGAAAGTTAACCTAAAGTGTTTCCATTAGGTTTGCAGTAAGTGCTTTGGTGTAAAATTGAAATGTATACTATTTGTATTGTCTAAGCATTGGATGCACTCAGATAACAACTTTTTTGTGTTGATGTCTACAGCCATGAAACAACTTTCAAACTACTCACAATCATGTGGAAAGTTAACCAAAGGTGTTTCCATTAGGTTTGCAGTAGGTGCTTTGGTGTAAAATTGAAATGTATACTATTTGTATTGTCTAAGCATTGCATGCACTCAGATAACAACTTTTTTGTGTTGATGTGTACAGCCATGAAACAACTTTCAAACTACTCATAATCATGTGGAAAGTTAACCTAAAGTGTTTCCATTAGGTTTGCAGTAAGTGCTTTGGTGTAAAATTGAAATGTATACTATTTGTATTGTCTAAGCATTGCATGCACTCAGATAACAACTTTTTTGTGTTGATGTGTACAGCCATGAAACAACTTTCAAACTACTCATAATCATGTGGGAAGTTAACCTAAGGTGTTTCCATTAGGTTTGCAGTAAGTACTTTGGTGTAAAATTGAAATGTATACTGCTTTTATGTCAAAGCATTCTATTCACTGTGAAATCAACTTTTTTGTCTTTATGTGCACAGTAATGAAACAACTTTCAGACATCTCAGAATCATGTGGGAAGTTAATCTAAGTTGTTTCCATTAGGTTTGCAGTAAGTGCTTTGGTGTAAAATTGAAATGTATACTATTTGTATTGTCTAAGCATTGCATGCACTTAGATAGCAACTTTTTTGTGTTGATGTGTACAGCCATGAAACAACTTTCAAACTACTCATAATCATGTGGAAAGTTAACCTAAAGTGTTTCCATTAGGGTTGCAGTAAGTGCTTTGGTGTAAAATTGAAATGTATACTATTTGTATTGTCTAAGCATTGCATGCACTGAGATAACAACTTTTTTGTGTTGATGTGTACAGCCATGAAACAACTTTCAAACTACTCATAATCATGTGGGAAGTTAACCTAAGGTGTTTCCATTAGGTTTGCAGTAAGTACTTTGGTGTAAAATTGAAATGTATACTACTTTTATGTCAAAGCATTCTATTCACTGTGAAATCAACTTTTTTGTCTTTATGTGCACAGGTATGAAACAACTTTCAGACATATCAGAATCATTTGGGAAGTTAACCTAAAGTGTTTCCATTAGGTTTGCAGTAAGTGCTTTGGTGTAAAATTGAAATGTATACTACTTTTATGTCAAAGCATTCTATTCACTGTGAAATCAACTTTTTTGTCTTTATGTGCACAGGTATGAAACAACTTTCAGACATATCAGAATCATTTGGGAAGTTAACCTAAAGTGTTTCCATTAGGTTTGCAGTAAGTGCTTTGGTGTAAAATTGAA
The DNA here is from genome assembly GCF_030028105.1 of Mobula birostris. Taxonomy (NCBI): domain Eukaryota; kingdom Metazoa; phylum Chordata; class Chondrichthyes; order Myliobatiformes; family Myliobatidae; genus Mobula; species Mobula birostris. The sequence goes on from NW_027275031.1 coordinate 14,698, forward strand.
ATGTATACTATTTGTATTGTCTAAGCATTGCATGCACTGAGATAACAACTTTTTTGTGTTGATGTGTACAGCCATGACACAATTTTCAAACTACTCATAATCATGTGGGAAGTTAACCTAAGGTGTTTCCATTAGGTCTGCAGTAAGTGCTTTGGAGTAAAATTGAAATGTATACTATTTGTATTGTCTAAGCATTGCATGCACTGAGATAACAACTTTTTTGTGTTGATGTCTACAGCCATGAAACAACTTTCAAACTACTCACAATCATGTGGAAAGTTAACCTAAGGTGTTTCCATTAGGTTTGCAGTAGGTGCTTTGGTGTAAAATTGAAATGTATACTATTTGTATTGTCTAAGCATTGCATGCACTCAGATAACAACTTTTTTGTTTTGATCTGTACAGCCATGAAACAACTTTCAAACTACTCATAATCATGTGGGAAGTTAACCTAAGGTGTTTCCATTAGGTTTGCAGTAAGTGCTTTGGTGTAAAATTGAAATGTATACTATTTGTATTGTCTAAGCATTGGATGCACTCAGATAACAACTTTTTTGTGTTGATGTCTACAGCCATGAAACAACTTTCAAACTACTCACAATCATGTGGAAAGTTAACCTAAGGTGTTTCCATTAGGTTTGCAGTAGGTGCTTTGGTGTAAAATTGAAATGTATACTATTTGTATTGTCTAAGCATTGCATGCACTCAGATAACAACTTTTTTGTTTTGATGTGTACAGCCATGAAACAACTTTCAAACTACTCATAATCATGTGGAAAGTTAACCTAAAGTGTTTCCATTAGGTTTGCAGTAAGTGCTTTGGTGTAAAATTGAAATGTATACGATTTGTATTGTCTAAGCATTGGATGCACTCAGATAACAACTTTTTTGTGTTGATGTCTACAGCCATGAAACAACTTTCAAACTACTCACAATCATGTGGAAAGTTAACCTAAGGTGTTTCCATTAGGTTTGCAGTAGGTGCTTTGGTGTAAAATTGAAATGTATACTATTTGTATTGTCTAAGCATTGCATGCACTCAGATAACAACTTTTTTGTGTTGATGTGTACAGCCATGAAACAACTTTCAAACTACTCATAATCATGTGGAAAGTTAACCTAAAGTATTTCCATTAGGTTTGCAGTAAGTGCTTTGGTGTAAAATTGAAATGTATACTATTTGTATTGTCTAATCATTGCATGCACTCAGATAACAACTTTTTTGTGTTGATGTGTACAGCCATGAAACAACTTGCAAACTACTCATAATCATGTGGGAAGTTAACCTAAGGTGTTTCCATTAGGTTTGCAGTAAGTGGTTTAGAGTAAAATTGAAATGTATACTATTTGTATTGTCTAAGCATTGCATGCACTGAGATAACAACTTTTTTGTGTTGATGTCTACAGCCATGAAACAACTTTCAAACTACTCACAATCATGTGGAAAGTTAACCTAAGGTGTTTCCATTAGGTTTGCAGTAGGTGCTTTGGTGTAAAATTGAAATGTATACTATTTGTATTGTCTAAGCATTGCATGCACTCAGATAACAACTTTTTTGTTTTGATGTGTACAGCCATGAAACAACTTTCAAACTACTCATAATCATGTGGGAAGTTAACCTAAGGTGTTTCCATTAGGTTTGCAGTAAGTGCTTTGGTGTAAAATTGAAATGTATACTATTTGTATTGTCTAAGCATTGGATGCACTCAGATAACAACTTTTTTGTGTTGATGTCTACAGCCATGAAACAACTTTCAAACTACTCACAATCATGTGGAAAGTTAACCTAAGGTGTTTCCATTAGGTTTGCAGTAGGTGCTTTGGTGTAAAATTGAAATGTATACTATTTGTATTGTCTAAGCATTGCATGCACTCAGATAACAACTTTTTTGTGTTGATGTGTACAGCCATGAAACAACTTTCAAACTACTCATAATCATGTGGAAAGTTAACCTAAAGTATTTCCATTAGGTTTGCAGTAAGTGCTTTGGTGTAAAATTGAAATGTATACTATTTGTATTGTCTAATCATTGCATGCACTCAGATAACAACTTTTTTGTGTTGATGTGTACAGCCATGAAACAACTTTCAAACTACTCATAATCATGTGGGAAGTTAACCTAAGGTGTTTCCATTAGGTTTGCAGTAAGTGGTTTGGAGTAAAATTGAAATGTATACTATTTGTATTGTCTAAGCATTGCATGCACTGAGATAACAACTTTTTTGTGTTGATGTCTACAGCCATGAAACAACTTTCAAACTACTCACAATCATGTGGAAAGTTAACCTAAGGTGTTTCCATTAGGTTTGCAGTAGGTGCTTTGGTGTAAAATTGAAATGTATACTATTTGTATTGTCTAAGCATTGCATGCACTCAGATAACAACTTTTTTGTTTTGATGTGTACAGCCATGAAACAACTTTCAAACTACTCATAATCATGTGGGAAGTTAACCTAAGGTGTTTCCATTAGGTTTGCAGTAAGTGCTTTGGTGTAAAATTGAAATGTATACTATTTGTATTGTCTAAGCATTGGATGCACTCAGATAACAACTTTTTTGTGTTGATGTCTACAGCCATGAAACAACTTTCAAACTACTCACAATCATGTGGAAAGTTAACCTAAGGTGTTTCCATTAGGTTTGCAGTAGGTGCTTTGGTGTAAAATTGAAATGTATACTGTTTGTATTGTCTAAGCATTGCATGCACTCAGATAACAACTTTTTTGTTTTGATGTGTACAGCCATGAAACAACTTTCAAACTACTCATAATCATGTGGAAAGTTAACCTAAAGTGTTTCCATTAGGTTTGCAGTAAGTGCTTTGGTGTAAAATTGAAATGTATACTATTTGTATTGTCTAAGCATTGGATGCACTCAGATAACAACTTTTTTGTGTTGATGTCTACAGCCATGAAACAACTTTCAAACTACTCACAATCATGTGGGAAGTTAACCTAAGGTGTTTCCATTAGGTTTGCAGTAGGTGCTTTGGTGTAAAATTGAAATGTATACTATTTGTATTGTCTAAGCATTGCATGCACTCAGATAACAACTTTTTTGTGTTGATGTGTACAGCCATGAAACAACTTTCAAACTACTCATAATCATGTGGAAAGTTAACCTAAAGTGTTTCCATTAGGTTTGCAGTAACTGCTTTGGTGTAAAATTGAAATGTATACTATTTGTATTGTCTAAGCATTGCATGCACTCAGATAACAACTTTTTTGTGTTGATGTGTACAGCCATGAAACAACTTTCAAACTACTCATAATCATGTGGGAAGTTAACCTAAGGTGTTTCCATTAGGTTTGCAGTAAGTGGTTTGGAGTAAAATTGAAATGTATACTATTTGTATTGTCTCAGCATTGCATGCACTGAGATAACAACTTTTTTGTGTTGATGTCTACAGCCATGAAACAACTTTCAAACTACTCACAATCATGTGGAAAGTTAACCTAAGGTGTTTCCATTAGGTTTGCAGTAGGTGCTTTGGTGTAAAATTGAAATGTATACTATTTGTATTGTCTAAGCATTGCATGCACTCAGATAACAACTTTTTTGTTTTGATCTGTACAGCCATGAAACAACTTTCAAACTACTCATAATCATGTGGGAAGTTAACCTAAGGTGTTTCCATTAGGTTTGCAGTAAGTGCTTTGGTGTAAAATTGAAATGTATACTATTTGTATTGTCTAAGCATTGGATGCACTCAGATAACAACTTTTTTGTGTTGATGTCTACAGCCATGAAACAACTTTAGAACTACTCACAATCATGTGGAAAGTTAACCTAAGGTGTTTCCATTAGGTTTGCAGTAGGTGCTTTGGTGTAAAATTGAAATGTATACTATTTGTATTGTCTAAGCATTGCATGCACTCAGATAACAACTTTTTTGTTTTGATGTGTACAGCCATGAAACAACTTTCAAACTACTCATAATCATGTGGGAAGTTAACCTAAGGTGTTTCCATTAGGTTTGCAGTAAGTGCTTTGGTGTAAAATTGAAATGTATACTATTTGTATTGTCTAAGCATTGGATGCACTCAGATAACAACTTTTTTGTGTTGATGTCTACAGCCATGAAACAACTTTCAAACTACTCACAATCATGTGGAAAGTTAACCTAAGGTGTTTCCATTAGGTTTGCAGTAGGTGCTTTGGTGTAAAATTGAAATGTATACTATTTGTATTGTCTAAGCATTGCATGCACTCAGATAACAACTTTTTTGTTTTGATGTGTACAGCCATGAAACAACTTTCAAACTACTCATAATCATGTGGGAAGTTAACCTAAGGTGTTTCCATTAGGTTTGCAGTAAGTGCTTTGGTGTAAAATTGAAATGTATACTATTTGTATTGTCTAAGCATTGGATGCACTCAGATAACAACTTTTTTGTGTTGATGTCTACAGCCATGAAACAACTTTCAAACTACTCACAATCATGTGGAAAGTTAACCTAAGGTGTTTCCATTAGGTTTGCAGTAGGTGCTTTGGTGTAAAATTGAAATGTATACTATTTGTATTGTCTAAGCATTGCATGCACTCAGATAACAACTTTTTTGTTTTGATGTGTACAGCCATGAAACAACTTTCAAACTACTCATAATCATGTGGAAAGTTAACCTAAAGTGTTTCCATTAGGTTTGCAGTAAGTGCTTTGGTGTAAAATTGAAATGTATACGATTTGTATTGTCTAAGCATTGGATGCACTCAGATAACAACTTTTTTGTGTTGATGTCTACAGCCATGAAACAACTTTCAAACTACTCACAATCATGTGGAAAGTTAACCTAAGGTGTTTCCATTAGGTTTGCAGTAGGTGCTTTGGTGTAAAATTGAAATGTATACTATTTGTATTGTCTAAGCATTGCATGCACTCAGATAACAACTTTTTTGTGTTGATGTGTACAGCCATGAAACAACTTTCAAACTACTCATAATCATGTGGAAAGTTAACCTAAAGTATTTCCATTAGGTTTGCAGTAAGTGCTTTGGTGTAAAATTGAAATGTATACTATTTGTATTGTCTAATCATTGCATGCACTCAGATAACAACTTTTTTGTGTTGATGTGTACAGCCATGAAACAACTTTCAAACTACTCATAATCATGTGGGAAGTTAACCTAAGGTGTTTCCATTAGGTTTGCAGTAAGTGGTTTGGAGTAAAATTGAAATGTATACTATTTGTATTGTCTAAGCATTGCATGCACTGAGATAACAACTTTTTTGTGTTGATGTCTACAGCCATGAAACAACTTTCAAAATACTCACAATCATGTGGAAAGTTAACCTAAGGTGTTTCCATTAGGTTTGCAGTAGGTGCTTTGGTGTAAAATTGAAATGTATACTATTTGTATTGTCTAAGCATTGCATGCACTCAGATAACAACTTTTTTGTTTTGATGTGTACAGCCATGAAACAACTTTCAAACTACTCATAATCATGTGGGAAGTTAACCTAAGGTGTTTCCATTAGGTTTGCAGTAAGTGCTTTGGTGTAAAATTGAAATGTATACTATTTGTATTGTCTAAGCATTGGATGCACTCAGATAACAACTTTTTTGTGTTGATGTCTACAGCCATGAAACAACTTTCAAACTACTCACAATCATGTGGAAAGTTAACCTAAGGTGTTTCCATTAGGTTTGCAGTAGGTGCTTTGGTGTAAAATTGAAATGTATACTATTTGTATTGTCTAAGCATTGCATGCACTCAGATAACAACTTTTTTGTTTTGATGTGTACAGCCATGAAACAACTTTCAAACTACTCATAATCATGTGGAAAGTTAACCTAAAGTGTTTCCATTAGGTTTGCAGTAAGTGCTTTGGTGTAAAATTGAAATGTATACTATTTGTATTGTCTAAGCATTGGATGCACTCAGATAACAACTTTTTTGTGTTGATGTCTACAGCCATGAAACAACTTTCAAACTACTCACAATCATGTGGGAAGTTAACCTAAGGTGTTTCCATTAGGTTTGCAGTAGGTGCTTTGGTGTAAAATTGAAATGTATACTATTTGTATTGTCTAAGCATTGCATGCACTCAGATAACAACTTTTTTGTGTTGATGTGTACAGCCATGAAACAACTTTCAAACTACTCATAATCATGTGGAAAGTTAACCTAAAGTGTTTCCATTAGGTTTGCAGTAACTGCTTTGGTGTAAAATTGAAATGTATACTATTTGTATTGTCTAAGCATTGCATGCACTCAGATAACAACTTTTTTGTGTTGATGTGTACAGCCATGAAACAACTTTCAAACTACTCATAATCATGTGGGAAGTTAACCTAAGGTGTTTCCATTAGGTTTGCAGTAAGTGGTTTGGAGTAAAATTGAAATGTATACTATTTGTATTGTCTAAGCATTGCATGCACTGAGATAACAACTTTTTTGTGTTGATGTCTACAGCCATGAAACAACTTTCAAACTACTCACAATCATGTGGAAAGTTAACCTAAGGTGTTTCCATTAGGTTTGCAGTAGGTGCTTTGGTGTAAAATTGAAATGTATACTATTTGTATTGTCTAAGCATTGCATGCACTCAGATAACAACTTTTTTGTTTTGATCTGTAAAGCCATGAAACAACTTTCAAACTACTCATAATCATGTGGGAAGTTAACCTAAGGTGTTTCCATTAGGTTTGCAGTAAGTGCTTTGGTGTAAAATTGAAATGTATACTATTTGTATTGTCTAAGCATTGGATGCACTCAGATAACAACTTTTTTGTGTTGATGTCTACAGCCATGAAACAACTTTCAAACTACTCACAATCATGTGGAAAGTTAACCTAAGGTGTTTCCATTAGGTTTGCAGTAGGTGCTTTGGTGTAAAATTGAAATGTATACTATTTGTATTGTCTAAGCATTGCATGCACTCAGATAACAACTTTTTTGTTTTGATGTGTACAGCCATGAAACAACTTTCAAACTACTCATAATCATGTGGGAAGTTAACCTAAGGTGTTTCCATTAGGTTTGCAGTAAGTGCTTTGGTGTAAAATTGAAATGTATACTATTTGTATTGTCTAAGCATTGGATGCACTCAGATAACAACTTTTTTGTGTTGATGTCTACAGCCATGAAACAACTTTCAAACTACTCACAATCATGTGGAAAGTTAACCTAAGGTGTTTCCATTAGGTTTGCAGTAGGTGCTTTGGTGTAAAATTGAAATGTATACTATTTGTATTGTCTAAGCATTGCATGCACTCAGATAACAACTTTTTTGTTTTGATGTGTACAGCCATGAAACAACTTTCAAACTACTCATAATCATGTGGGAAGTTAACCTAAGCTGTTTCCATTAGGTTTGCAGTAAGTGCTTTGGTGTAAAATTGAAATGTATACTATTTGTATTGTCTAAGCATTGGATGCACTCAGATAACAACTTTTTTGTGTTGATGTCTACAGCCATGAAACAACTTTCAAACTACTCACAATCATGTGGAAAGTTAACCTAAGGTGTTTCCATTAGGTTTGCAGTAGGTGCTTTGGTGTAAAATTGAAATGTATACTATTTGTATTGTCTAAGCATTGCATGCACTCAGATAACAACTTTTTTGTTTTGATGTGTACAGCCATGAAACAACTTTCAAACTACTCATAATCATGTGGAAAGTTAACCTAAAGTGTTTCCATTAGGTTTGCAGTAAGTGCTTTGGTGTAAAATTGAAATGTATACGATTTGTATTGTCTAAGCATTGGATGCACTCAGATAACAACTTTTTTGTGTTGATGTCTACAGCCATGAAACAACTTTCAAACTACTCACAATCATGTGGAAAGTTAACCTAAGGTGTTTCCATTAGGTTTGCAGTAGGTGCTTTGGTGTAAAATTGAAATGTATACTATTTGTATTGTCTAAGCATTGCATGCACTCAGATAACAACTTTTTTGTGTTGATGTGTACAGCCATGAAACAACTTTCAAACTACTCATAATCATGTGGGAAGTTAACCTAAGGTGTTTCCATTAGGTTTGCAGTAAGTGCTTTGGTGTAAAATTGAAATGTATACTATTTGTATTGTCTAAGCATTGGATGCACTCAGATAACAACTTTTTTGTGTTGATGTCTACAGCCATGAAACAACTTTCAAACTACTCACAATCATGTGGAAAGTTAACCTAAGGTGTTTCCATTAGGTTTGCAGTAGGTGCTTTGGTGTAAAATTGAAATGTATACTATTTGTATTGTCTAAGCATTGCATGCACTCAGATAACAACTTTTTTGTGTTGATGTGTACAGCCATGAAACAACTTTCAAACTACTCATAATCATGTGGAAAGTTAACCTAAAGTGTTTCCATTAGGTTTGCAGTAAGTGCTTTGGTGTAAAATTGAAATGTATACTATTTGTATTGTCTAAGCATTGGATGCACTCAGATAACAACTTTTTTGTGTTGATGTCTACAGCCATGAAACAACTTTCAAACTACTCACAATCATGTGGAAAGTTAACCTAAGGTGTTTCCATTAGGTTTGCAGTAGGTGCTTTGGTGTAAAATTGAAATGTATACTATTTGTATTGTCTAAGCATTGCATGCACTCAGATAACAACTTTTTTGTGTTGATGTGTACAGCCATGAAACAACTTTCAAACTACTCATAATCATGTGGAAAGTTAAGCTAAAGTGTTTCCATTAGGTTTGCAGTAAGTGCTTTGGTGTAAAATTGAAATGTATACTATTTGTATTGTCTAATCATTGCATGCACTCAGATAACAACTTTTTTGTGTTGATGTTTACAGCCATGAAACAACTTTCAAACTACTCATAATCATGTGGGAAGTTAACCTAAGGTGTTTCCATTAGGTTTGCAGTAAGTGGTTTGGAGTAAAGTTGAAATGTATACTATTTGTATTGTCTAAGCATTGCATGCACTGAGATAACAACTTTTTTGTGTTGATGTCTACAGCCATGAAACAACTTTCAAACTACTCACAATCATGTGGAAAGTTAACCTAAGGTGTTTCCATTAGGTTTGCAGTAGGTGCTTTGGTGTAAAATTGAAATGTATACTATTTGTATTGTCTAAGCATTGCATGCACTCAGATAACAACTTTTTTGTTTTGATGTGTACAGCCATGAAACAACTTTCAAACTACTCATAATCATGTGGGAAGTTAACCTAAGGTGTTTCCATTAGGTTTGCAGTAAGTGCTTTGGTGTAAAATTGAAATGTATACTATTTGTATTGTCTAAGCATTGGATGCACTCAGATAACAACTTTTTTGTGTTGATGTGTACAGCCATGAAACAAAATTCAAACTACTCACAATCATGTGGAAAGTTAACCTAAGGTGTTTCCATTAGGTTTGCAGTAGGTGCTTTGGTGTAAAATTGAAATGTATACTATTTGTATTGTCTAAGCATTGCATGCACTCAGATAACAACTTTTTTGTTTTGATGTGTACAGCCATGAAACAACTTTCAAACTACTCATAATCATGTGGGAAGTTAACCTAAGGTGTTTCCATTAGGTTTGCAGTAAGTGCTTTGGTGTAAAATTGAAATGTATACTATTTGTATTGTCTAAGCATTGGATGCACTCAGATAACAACTTTTTTGTGTTGATGTCTACAGCCATGAAACAACTTTCAAACTACTCACAATCATGTGGAAAGTTAACCTAAGGTGTTTCCATTAGGTTTGCCGTAGGTGCTTTGGTGTAAAATTGAAATGTATACTATTTGTATTGTCTAAGCATTGCATGCACTCAGATAACAACTTTTTTGTTTTGATGTGTACAGCCATGAAACAACTTTCAAACTACTCATAATCATGTGGAAAGTTAACCTAAAGTGTTTCCATTAGGTTTGCAGTAAGTGCTTTGGTGTAAAATTGAAATGTATACTATTTGTATTGTCTAAGCATTGGATGCACTCAGATAACAACTTTTTTGTGTTGATGTCTACAGCCATGAAACAACTTTCAAACTACTCACAATCATGTGGAAAGTTAACCTAAGGTGTTTCCATTAGGTTTGCAGTAGGTGCTTTGGTGTAAAATTGAAATGTATACTATTTGTATTGTCTAAGCATTGCATGCACTCAGATAACAACTTTTTTGTGTTGATGTGTACAGCCATGAAACAACTTTCAAACTACTCATAATCATGTGGAAAGTTAACCTAAAGTGTTTCCATTAGGTTTGCAGTAAGTGCTTTGGTGTAAAATTGAAATGTATACTATTTGTATTGTCTAAGCATTGCATGCACTCAGATAACAACTTTTTTGTGTTGATGTGTACAGCCATGAAACAACTTTCAAACTACTCATAATCATGTGGGAAGTTAACCTAAGGTGTTTCCATTAGGTTTGCAGTAAGTGGTTTGGAGTAAAATGAAATGTATACTATTTGTATTGTCTAAGCATTGCATGCACTGAGATAACAACTTTTTTGTGTTGATGTCTACAGCCATGAAACAACTTTCAAACTACTCATAATCATGTGGAAAGTTAACCTAAAGTGTTTCCATTAGGTTTGCAGTAAGTGCTTTGGTGTAAAATTGAAATGTATACTATTTGTATTGTCTAAGCATTGGATGCACTCAGATAACAACTTTTTTGTGTTGATGTCTACAGCCATGAAACAACTTTCAAACTACTCACAATCATGTGGAAAGTTAACTAAAGGTGTTTCCATTAGGTTTGCAGTAGGTGCTTTGGTGTAAAATTGAAATGTATACTATTTGTATTGTCTAAGCATTGCATGCACTCAGATAACAACTTTTTTGTGTTGATGTGTACAGCCATGAAACAACTTTCAAACTACTCATAATCATGTGGAAAGTTAACCTAAAGTGTTTCCATTAGGTTTGCAGTAAGTGCTTTGGTGTAAAATTGAAATGTATACTATTTGTATTGTCTAAGCATTGCATGCACTCAGATAACAACTTTTTTGTGTTGATGTGTACAGCCATGAAACAACTTTCAAACTACTCATAATCATGTGGGAAGTTAACCTAAGGTGTTTCCATTAGGTTTGCAGTAAGTACTTTGGTGTAAAATTGAAATGTATACTGCTTTTATGTCAAAGCATTCTATTCACTGTGAAATCAACTTTTTTGTCTTTATGTGCACAGTAATGAAACAACTTTCAGACATCTCAGAATCATGTGGGAAGTTAATCTAAGTTGTTTCCATTAGGTTTGCAGTAAGTGCTTTGGTGTAAAATTGAAATGTATACTATTTGTATTGTCTAAGCATTGCATGCACTTAGATAGCAACTTTTTTGTGTTGATGTGTACAGCCATGAAACAACTTTCAAACTACTCATAATCATGTGGAAAGTTAACCTAAAGTGTTTCCATTAGGGTTGCAGTAAGTGCTTTGGTGTAAAATTGAAATGTATACTATTTGTATTGTCTAAGCATTGCATGCACTGAGATAACAACTTTTTTGTGTTGATGTGTACAGCCATGAAACAACTTTCAAACTACTCATAATCATGTGGGAAGTTAACCTAAGGTGTTTCCATTAGGTTTGCAGTAAGTACTTTGGTGTAAAATTGAAATGTATACTACTTTTATGTCAAAGCATTCTATTCACTGTGAAATCAACTTTTTTGTCTTTATGTGCACAGGTATGAAACAACTTTCAGACATATCAGAATCATTTGGGAAGTTAACCTAAAGTGTTTCCATTAGGTTTGCAGTAAGTGCTTTGGTGTAAAATTGAAATGTATACTACTTTTATGTCAAAGCATTCTATTCACTGTGAAATCAACTTTTTTGTCTTTATGTGCACAGGTATGAAACAACTTTCAGACATATCAGAATCATTTGGGAAGTTAACCTAAAGTGTTTCCATTAGGTTTGCAGTAAGTGCTTTGGTGTAAAATTGAAATGTATACTATTTGTATTGTCTAAGCATTGCATGCACTGAGATAACAACTTTTTTGTGTTGATGTGTACAGCCATGACACAATTTTCAAACTACTCATAATCATGTGGGAAGTTAACCTAAGGTGTTTCCATTAGGTCTGCAGTAAGTGCTTTGGAGTAAAATTGAAATGTATACTATTTGTATTGTCTAAGCATTGCATGCACTGAGATAACAACTTTTTTGTGTTGATGTCTACAGCCATGAAACAACTTTCAAACTACTCACAATCATGTGGAAAGTTAACCTAAGGTGTTTCCATTAGGTTTGCAGTAGGTGCTTTGGTGTAAAATTGAAATGTATACTATTTGTATTGTCTAAGCATTGCATGCACTCAGATAACAACTTTTTTGTTTTGATGTGTACAGCCATGAAACAACTTTCAAACTACTCATAATCATGTGGGAAGTTAACCTAAGGTGTTTCCATTAGGTTTGCAGTAAGTGCTTTGGTGTAAAATTGAAATGTATACTATTTGTATTGTCTAAGCATTGGATGCACTCAGATAACAACTTTTTTGTGTTGATGTCTACAGCCATGAAACAACTTTCAAACTACTCACAATCATGTGGAAAGTTAACCTAAGGTGTTTCCATTAGGTTTGCAGTAGGTGCTTTGGTGTAAAATTGAAATGTATACTATTTGTATTGTCTAAGCATTGCATGCACTCAGATAACAACTTTTTTGTTTTGATGTGTACAGCCATGAAACAACTTTCAAACTACTCATAATCATGTGGAAAGTTAACCTAAAGTGTTTCCATTAGGTTTGCAGTAAGTGCTTTGGTGTAAAATTGAAATGTATACGATTTGTATTGTCTAAGCATTGGATGCACTCAGATAACAACTTTTTTGTGTTGATGTCTACAGCCATGAAACAACTTTCAAACTACTCACAATCATGTGGAAAGTTAACCTAAGGTGTTTCCATTAGGTTTGCAGTAGGTGCTTTGGTGTAAAATTGAAATGTATACTATTTGTATTGTCTAAGCATTGCATGCACTCAGATAACAACTTTTTTGTGTTGATGTGTACAGCCATGAAACAACTTTCAAACTACTCATAATCATGTGGAAAGTTAACCTAAAGTATTTCCATTAGGTTTGCAGTAAGTGCTTTGGTGTAAAATTGAAATGTATACTATTTGTATTGTCTAATCATTGCATGCACTCAGATAACAACTTTTTTGTGTTGATGTGTACAGCCATGAAACAACTTTCAAACTACTCATAATCATGTGGGAAGTTAACCTAAGGTGTTTCCATTAGGTTTGCAGTAAGTGGTTTAGAGTAAAATTGAAATGTATACTATTTGTATTGTCTAAGCATTGCATGCACTGAGATAACAACTTTTTTGTGTTGATGTCTACAGCCATGAAACAACTTTCAAACTACTCACAATCATGTGGAAAGTTAACCTAAGGTGTTTCCATTAGGTTTGCAGTAGGTGCTTTGGTGTAAAATTGAAATGTATACTATTTGTATTGTCTAAGCATTGCATGCACTCAGATAACAACTTTTTTGTTTTGATGTGTACAGCCATGAAACAACTTTCAAACTACTCATAATCATGTGGGAAGTTAACCTAAGGTGTTTCCATTAGGTTTGCAGTAAGTGCTTTGGTGTAAAATTGAAATGTATACTATTTGTATTGTCTAAGCATTGGATGCACTCAGATAACAACTTTTTTGTGTTGATGTCTACAGCCATGAAACAACTTTCAAACTACTCACAATCATGTGGAAAGTTAACCTAAGGTGTTTCCATTAGGTTTGCAGTAGGTGCTTTGGTGTAAAATTGAAATGTATACTATTTGTATTGTCTAAGCATTGCATGCACTCAGATAACAACTTTTTTGTGTTGATGTGTACAGCCATGAAACAACTTTCAAACTACTCATAATCATGTGGAAAGTTAACCTAAAGTATTTCCATTAGGTTTGCAGTAAGTGCTTTGGTGTAAAATTGAAATGTATACTATTTGTATTGTCTAATCATTGCATGCACTCAGATAACAACTTTTTTGTGTTGATGTGTACAGCCATGAAACAACTTTCAAACTACTCATAATCATGTGGGAAGTTAACCTAAGGTGTTTCCATTAGGTTTGCAGTAAGTGGTTTGGAGTAAAATTGAAATGTATACTATTTGTATTGTCTAAGCATTGCATGCACTGAGATAACAACTTTTTTGTGTTGATGTCTACAGCCATGAAACAACTTTCAAACTACTCACAATCATGTGGAAAGTTAACCTAAGGTGTTTCCATTAGGTTTGCAGTAGGTGCTTTGGTGTAAAATTGAAATGTATACTATTTGTATTGTCTAAGCATTGCATGCACTCAGATAACAACTTTTTTGTTTTGATGTGTACAGCCATGAAACAACTTTCAAACTACTCATAATCATGTGGGAAGTTAACCTAAGGTGTTTCCATTAGGTTTGCAGTAAGTGCTTTGGTGTAAAATTGAAATGTATACTATTTGTATTGTCTAAGCATTGGATGCACTCAGATAACAACTTTTTTGTGTTGATGTCTACAGCCATGAAACAACTTTCAAACTACTCACAATCATGTGGAAAGTTAACCTAAGGTGTTTCCATTAGGTTTGCAGTAGGTGCTTTGGTGTAAAATTGAAATGTATACTATTTGTATTGTCTAAGCATTGCATGCACTCAGATAACAACTTTTTTGTTTTGATGTGTACAGCCATGAAACAACTTTCAAACTACTCATAATCATGTGGAAAGTTAACCTAAAGTGTTTCCATTAGGTTTGCAGTAAGTGCTTTGGTGTAAAATTGAAATGTATACTATTTGTATTGTCTAAGCATTGGATGCACTCAGATAACAACTTTTTTGTGTTGATGTCTACAGCCATGAAACAACTTTCAAACTACTCACAATCATGTGGGAAGTTAACCTAAGGTGTTTCCATTAGGTTTGCAGTAGGTGCTTTGGTGTAAAATTGAAATGTATACTATTTGTATTGTCTAAGCATTGCATGCACTCAGATAACAACTTTTTTGTGTTGATGTGTACAGCCATGAAACAACTTTCAAACTACTCATAATCATGTGGAAAGTTAACCTAAAGTATTTCCATTAGGTTTGCAGTAAGTGCTTTGGTGTAAAATTGAAATGTATACTATTTGTATTGTCTAATCATTGCATGCACTCAGATAACAACTTTTTTGTGTTGATGTGTACAGCCATGAAACAACTTTCAAACTACTCATAATCATGTGGGAAGTTAACCTAAGGTGTTTCCATTAGGTTTGCAGTAAGTGGTTTGGAGTAAAATTGAAATGTATACTATTTGTATTGTCTAAGCATTGCATGCACTGAGATAACAACTTTTTTGTGTTGATGTCTACAGCCATGAAACAACTTTCAAACTACTCACAATCATGTGGAAAGTTAACCTAAGGTGTTTCCATTAGGTTTGCAGTAGGTGCTTTGGTGTAAAATTGAAATGTATACTATTTGTATTGTCTAAGCATTGCATGCACTCAGATAACAACTTTTTTGTTTTGATGTGTACAGCCATGAAACAACTTTCAAACTACTCATAATCATGTGGGAAGTTAACCTAAGGTGTTTCCATTAGGTTTGCAGTAAGTGCTTTGGTGTAAAATTGAAATGTATACTATTTGTATTGTCTAAGCATTGGATGCACTCAGATAACAACTTTTTTGTGTTGATGTCTACAGCCATGAAACAACTTTCAAACTACTCACAATCATGTGGAAAGTTAACCTAAGGTGTTTCCATTAGGTTTGCAGTAGGTGCTTTGGTGTAAAATTGAAATGTATACTATTTGTATTGTCTAAGCATTGCATGCACTCAGATAACAACTTTTTTGTGTTGATGTGTACAGCCATGAAACAACTTTCAAACTACTCATAATCATGTGGAAAGTTAACCTAAAGTATTTCCATTAGGTTTGCAGTAAGTGCTTTGGTGTAAAATTGAAATGTATACTATTTGTATTGTCTAATCATTGCATGCACTCAGATAACAACTTTTTTGTGTTGATGTGTACAGCCATGAAACAACTTTCAAACTACTCATAATCATGTGGGAAGTTAACCTAAGGTGTTTCCATTAGGTTTGCAGTAAGTGGTTTGGAGTAAAATTGAAATGTATACTATTTGTATTGTCTAAGCATTGCATGCACTGAGATAACAACTTTTTTGTGTTGATGTCTACAGCCATGAAACAACTTTCAAACTACTCACAATCATGTGGAAAGTTAACCTAAGGTGTTTCCATTAGGTTTGCAGTAGGTGCTTTGGTGTAAAATTGAAATGTATACTATTTGTATTGTCTAAGCATTGCATGCACTCAGATAACAACTTTTTTGTTTTGATGTGTACAGCCATGAAACAACTTTCAAACTACTCATAATCATGTGGGAAGTTAACCTAAGGTGTTTCCATTAGGTTTGCAGTAAGTGGTTTAGAGTAAAATTGAAATGTATACTATTTGTATTGTCTAAGCATTGCATGCACTGAGATAACAACTTTTTTGTGTTGATGTCTACAGCCATGAAACAACTTTCAAACTACTCACAATCATGTGGAAAGTTAACCTAAGGTGTTTCCATTAGGTTTGCAGTAGGTGCTTTGGTGTAAAATTGAAATGTATACTATTTGTATTGTCTAAGCATTGCATGCACTCAGATAACAACTTTTTTGTTTTGATGTGTACAGCCATGAAACAACTTTCAAACTACTCATAATCATGTGGGAAGTTAACCTAAGGTGTTTCCATTAGGTTTGCAGTAAGTGCTTTGGTGTAAAATTGAAATGTATACTATTTGTATTGTCTAAGCATTGGATGCACTCAGATAACAACTTTTTTGTGTTGATGTCTACAGCCATGAAACAACTTTCAAACTACTCACAATCATGTGGAAAGTTAACCTAAGGTGTTTCCATTAGGTTTGCAGTAGGTGCTTTGGTGTAAAATTGAAATGTATACTATTTGTATTGTCTAAGCATTGCATGCACTCAGATAACAACTTTTTTGTGTTGATGTGTACAGCCATGAAACAACTTTCAAACTACTCATAATCATGTGGAAAGTTAACCTAAAGTATTTCCATTAGGTTTGCAGTAAGTGCTTTGGTGTAAAATTGAAATGTATACTATTTGTATTGTCTAATCATTGCATGCACTCAGATAACAACTTTTTTGTGTTGATGTGTACAGCCATGAAACAACTTTCAAACTACTCATAATCATGTGGGAAGTTAACCTAAGGTGTTTCCATTAGGTTTGCAGTAAGTGGTTTGGAGTAAAATTGAAATGTATACTATTTGTATTGTCTAAGCATTGCATGCACTGAGATAACAACTTTTTTGTGTTGATGTCTACAGCCATGAAACAACTTTCAAACTACTCACAATCATGTGGAAAGTTAACCTAAGGTGTTTCCATTAGGTTTGCAGTAGGTGCTTTGGTGTAAAATTGAAATGTATACTATTTGTATTGTCTAAGCATTGCATGCACTCAGATAACAACTTTTTTGTTTTGATGTGTACAGCCATGAAACAACTTTCAAACTACTCATAATCATGTGGGAAGTTAACCTAAGGTGTTTCCATTAGGTTTGCAGTAAGTGCTTTGGTGTAAAATTGAAATGTATACTATTTGTATTGTCTAAGCATTGGATGCACTCAGATAACAACTTTTTTGTGTTGATGTCTACAGCCATGAAACAACTTTCAAACTACTCACAATCATGTGGAAAGTTAACCTAAGGTGTTTCCATTAGGTTTGCAGTAGGTGCTTTGGTGTAAAATTGAAATATATACTATTTGTATTGTCTAAGCATTGCATGCACTCAGATAACAACTTTTTTGTTTTGATGTGTACAGCCATGAAACAACTTTCAAACTACTCATAATCATGTGGAAAGTTAACCTAAAGTGTTTCCATTAGGTTTGCAGTAAGTGCTTTGGTGTAAAATTGAAATGTATACTATTTGTATTGTCTAAGCATTGGATGCACTCAGATAACAACTTTTTTGTGTTGATGTCTACAGCCATGAAACAACTTTCAAACTACTCACAATCATGTGGGAAGTTAACCTAAGGTGTTTCCATTAGGTTTGCAGTAGGTGCTTTGGTGTAAAATTGAAATGTATACTATTTGTATTGTCTAAGCATTGCATGCACTCAGATAACAACTTTTTTGTGTTGATGTGTACAGCCATGAAACAACTTTCAAACTACTCATAATCATGTGGAAAGTTAACCTAAAGTGTTTCCATTAGGTTTGCAGTAACTGCTTTGGTGTAAAATTGAAATGTATACTATTTGTATTGTCTAAGCATTGCATGCACTCAGATAACAACTTTTTTGTGTTGATGTGTACAGCCATGAAACAACTTTCAAACTACTCATAATCATGTGGGAAGTTAACCTAAGGTGTTTCCATTAGGTTTGCAGTAAGTGGTTTGGAGTAAAATTGAAATGTATACTATTTGTATTGTCTAAGCATTGCATGCACTGAGATAACAACT
This sequence comes from Mobula birostris, assembly GCF_030028105.1. Taxonomy (NCBI): domain Eukaryota; kingdom Metazoa; phylum Chordata; class Chondrichthyes; order Myliobatiformes; family Myliobatidae; genus Mobula; species Mobula birostris. The sequence goes on from NW_027275031.1 coordinate 33,114, forward strand.
TTTTTGTGTTGATGTCTACAGCCATGAAACAACTTTCAAACTACTCACAATCATGTGGAAAGTTAACCTAAGGTGTTTCCATTAGGTTTGCAGTAGGTGCTTTGGTGTAAAATTGAAATGTATACTATTTGTATTGTCTAAGCATTGCATGCACTCAGATAACAACTTTTTTGTTTTGATCTGTACAGCCATGAAACAACTTTCAAACTACTCATAATCATGTGGGAAGTTAACCTAAGGTGTTTCCATTAGGTTTGCAGTAAGTGCTTTGGTGTAAAATTGAAATGTATACTATTTGTATTGTCTAAGCATTGGATGCACTCAGATAACAACTTTTTTGTGTTGATGTCTACAGCCATGAAACAACTTTCAAACTACTCACAATCATGTGGAAAGTTAACCTAAGGTGTTTCCATTAGGTTTGCAGTAGGTGCTTTGGTGTAAAATTGAAATGTATACTATTTGTATTGTCTAAGCATTGCATGCACTCAGATAACAACTTTTTTGTTTTGATGTGTACAGCCATGAAACAACTTTCAAACTACTCATAATCATGTGGGAAGTTAACCTAAGGTGTTTCCATTAGGTTTGCAGTAAGTGCTTTGGTGTAAAATTGAAATGTATACTATTTGTATTGTCTAAGCATTGGATGCACTCAGATAACAACTTTTTTGTGTTGATGTCTACAGCCATGAAACAACTTTCAAACTACTCACAATCATGTGGAAAGTTAACCTAAGGTGTTTCCATTAGGTTTGCAGTAGGTGCTTTGGTGTAAAATTGAAATGTATACTATTTGTATTGTCTAAGCATTGCATGCACTCAGATAACAACTTTTTTGTTTTGATGTGTACAGCCATGAAACAACTTTCAAACTACTCATAATCATGTGGGAAGTTAACCTAAGGTGTTTCCATTAGGTTTGCAGTAAGTGCTTTGGTGTAAAATTGAAATGTATACTATTTGTATTGTCTAAGCATTGGATGCACTCAGATAACAACTTTTTTGTGTTGATGTCTACAGCCATGAAACAACTTTCAAACTACTCACAATCATGTGGAAAGTTAACCTAAGGTGTTTCCATTAGGTTTGCAGTAGGTGCTTTGGTGTAAAATTGAAATGTATACTATTTGTATTGTCTAAGCATTGCATGCACTCAGATAACAACTTTTTTGTGTTGATGTGTACAGCCATGAAACAACTTTCAAACTACTCATAATCATGTGGAAAGTTAACCTAAAGTATTTCCATTAGGTTTGCAGTAAGTGCTTTGGTGTAAAATTGAAATGTATACTATTTGTATTGTCTAATCATTGCATGCACTCAGATAACAACTTTTTTGTGTTGATGTGTACAGCCATGAAACAACTTTCAAACTACTCATAATCATGTGGGAAGTTAACCTAAGGTGTTTCCATTAGGTTTGCAGTAAGTGGTTTGGAGTAAAATTGAAATGTATACTATTTGTATTGTCTAAGCATTGCATGCACTGAGATAACAACTTTTTTGTGTTGATGTCTACAGCCATGAAACAACTTTCAAAATACTCACAATCATGTGGAAAGTTAACCTAAGGTGTTTCCATTAGGTTTGCAGTAGGTGCTTTGGTGTAAAATTGAAATGTATACTATTTGTATTGTCTAAGCATTGCATGCACTCAGATAACAACTTTTTTGTTTTGATGTGTACAGCCATGAAACAACTTTCAAACTACTCATAATCATGTGGGAAGTTAACCTAAGGTGTTTCCATTAGGTTTGCAGTAAGTGCTTTGGTGTAAAATTGAAATGTATACTATTTGTATTGTCTAAGCATTGGATGCACTCAGATAACAACTTTTTTGTGTTGATGTCTACAGCCATGAAACAACTTTCAAACTACTCACAATCATGTGGAAAGTTAACCTAAGGTGTTTCCATTAGGTTTGCAGTAGGTGCTTTGGTGTAAAATTGAAATGTATACTATTTGTATTGTCTAAGCATTGCATGCACTCAGATAACAACTTTTTTGTTTTGATGTGTACAGCCATGAAACAACTTTCAAACTACTCATAATCATGTGGAAAGTTAACCTAAAGTGTTTCCATTAGGTTTGCAGTAAGTGCTTTGGTGTAAAATTGAAATGTATACTATTTGTATTGTCTAAGCATTGGATGCACTCAGATAACAACTTTTTTGTGTTGATGTCTACAGCCATGAAACAACTTTCAAACTACTCACAATCATGTGGGAAGTTAACCTAAGGTGTTTCCATTAGGTTTGCAGTAGGTGCTTTGGTGTAAAATTGAAATGTATACTATTTGTATTGTCTAAGCATTGCATGCACTCAGATAACAACTTTTTTGTGTTGATGTGTACAGCCATGAAACAACTTTCAAACTACTCATAATCATGTGGAAAGTTAACCTAAAGTGTTTCCATTAGGTTTGCAGTAACTGCTTTGGTGTAAAATTGAAATGTATACTATTTGTATTGTCTAAGCATTGCATGCACTCAGATAACAACTTTTTTGTGTTGATGTGTACAGCCATGAAACAAATTTCAAACTACTCATAATCATGTGGGAAGTTAACCTAAGGTGTTTCCATTAGGTTTGCAGTAAGTGGTTTGGAGTAAAATTGAAATGTATACTATTTGTATTGTCTAAGCATTGCATGCACTGAGATAACAACTTTTTTGTGTTGATGTCTACAGCCATGAAACAACTTTCAAACTACTCACAATCATGTGGAAAGTTAACCTAAGGTGTTTCCATTAGGTTTGCAGTAGGTGCTTTGGTGTAAAATTGAAATGTATACTATTTGTATTGTCTAAGCATTGCATGCACTCAGATAACAACTTTTTTGTTTTGATCTGTACAGCCATGAAACAACTTTCAAACTACTCATAATCATGTGGGAAGTTAACCTAAGGTGTTTCCATTAGGTTTGCAGTAAGTGCTTTGGTGTAAAATTGAAATGTATACTATTTGTATTGTCTAAGCTTTGGATGCACTCAGATAACAACTTTTTTGTGTTGATGTCTACAGCCATGAAACAACTTTCAAACTACTCACAATCATGTGGAAAGTTAACCTAAGGTGTTTCCATTAGGTTTGCAGTAGGTGCTTTGGTGTAAAATTGAAATGTATACTATTTGTATTGTCTAAGCATTGCATGCACTCAGATAACAACTTTTTTGTTTTGATGTGTACAGCCATGAAACAACTTTCAAACTACTCATAATCATGTGGGAAGTTAACCTAAGGTGTTTCCATTAGGTTTGCAGTAAGTGCTTTGGTGTAAAATTGAAATGTATACTATTTGTATTGTCTAAGCATTGGATGCACTCAGATAACAACTTTTTTGTGTTGATGTCTACAGCCATGAAACAACTTTCAAACTACTCACAATCATGTGGAAAGTTAACCTAAGGTGTTTCCATTAGGTTTGCAGTAGGTGCTTTGGTGTAAAATTGAAATGTATACTATTTGTATTGTCTAAGCATTGCATGCACTCAGATAACAACTTTTTTGTTTTGATGTGTACAGCCATGAAACAACTTTCAAACTACTCATAATCATGTGGGAAGTTAACCTAAGCTGTTTCCATTAGGTTTGCAGTAAGTGCTTTGGTGTAAAATTGAAATGTATACTATTTGTATTGTCTAAGCATTGGATGCACTCAGATAACAACTTTTTTGTGTTGATGTCTACAGCCATGAAACAACTTTCAAACTACTCACAATCATGTGGAAAGTTAACCTAAGGTGTTTCCATTAGGTTTGCAGTAGGTGCTTTGGTGTAAAATTGAAATGTATACTATTTGTATTGTCTAAGCATTGCATGCACTCAGATAACAACTTTTTTGTTTTGATGTGTACAGCCATGAAACAACTTTCAAACTACTCATAATCATGTGGAAAGTTAAGCTAAAGTGTTTCCATTAGGTTTGCAGTAAGTGCTTTGGTGTAAAATTGAAATGTATACGATTTGTATTGTCTAAGCATTGGATGCACTCAGATAACAACTTTTTTGTGTTGATGTCTACAGCCATGAAACAACTTTCAAACTACTCACAATCATGTGGAAAGTTAACCTAAGGTGTTTCCATTAGGTTTGCAGTAGGTGCTTTGGTGTAAAATTGAAATGTATACTATTTGTATTGTCTAAGCATTGCATGCACTCAGATAACAACTTTTTTGTGTTGATGTGTACAGCCATGAAACAACTTTCAAACTACTCATAATCATGTGGAAAGTTAACCTAAAGTATTTCCATTAGGTTTGCATAAGTGCTTTGGTGTAAAATTGAAATGTATACTATTTGTATTGTCTAATCATTGCATGCACTCAGATAACAACTTTTTTGTGTTGATGTGTACAGCCATGAAACAACTTTCAAACTACTCATAATCATGTGGGAAGTTAACCTAAGGTGTTTCCATTAGGTTTGCAGTAAGTGGTTTAGAGTAAAATTGAAATGTATACTATTTGTATTGTCTAAGCATTGCATGCACTGAGATAACAACTTTTTTGTGTTGATGTCTACAGCCATGAAACAACTTTCAAACTACTCACAATCATGTGGAAAGTTAACCTAAGGTGTTTCCATTAGGTTTGCAGTAGGTGCTTTGGTGTAAAATTGAAATGTATACTATTTGTATTGTCTAAGCATTGCATGCACTCAGATAACAACTTTTTTGTTTTGATGTGTACAGCCATGAAACAACTTTCAAACTACTCATAATCATGTGGGAAGTTAACCTAAGGTGTTTCCATTAGGTTTGCAGTAAGTGCTTTGGTGTAAAATTGAAATGTATACTATTTGTATTGTCTAAGCATTGGATGCACTCAGATAACAACTTTTTTGTGTTGATGTCTACAGCCATGAAACAACTTTCAAACTACTCACAATCATGTGGAAAGTTAACCTAAGGTGTTTCCATTAGGTTTGCAGTAGGTGCTTTGGTGTAAAATTGAAATGTATACTATTTGTATTGTCTAAGCATTGCATGCACTCAGATAACAACTTTTTTGTGTTGATGTGTACAGCCATGAAACAACTTTCAAACTACTCATAATCATGTGGAAAGTTAACCTAAAGTGTTTCCATTAGGTTTGCAGTAAGTGCTTTGGTGTAAAATTGAAATGTATACTATTTGTATTGTCTAAGCATTGGATGCACTCAGATAACAACTTTTTTGTGTTGATGTCTACAGCCATGAAACAACTTTCAAACTACTCACAATCATGTGGAAAGTTAACCTAAGGTGTTTCCATTAGGTTTGCAGTAGGTGCTTTGGTGTAAAATTGAAATGTATACTATTTGTATTGTCTAAGCATTGCATGCACTCAGATAACAACTTTTTTGTGTTGATGTGTACAGCCATGAAACAACTTTCAAACTACTCATAATCATGTGGAAAGTTAACCTAAAGTGTTTCCATTAGGTTTGCAGTAAGTGCTTTGGTGTAAAATTGAAATGTATACTATTTGTATTGTCTAAGCATTGCATGCACTCAGATACAACTTTTTTGTGTTGATGTGTACAGCCATGAAACAACTTTCAAACTACTCATAATCATGTGGGAAGTTAACCTAAGGTGTTTCCATTAGGTTTGCAGTAAGTGGTTTGGAGTAAAATTGAAATGTATACTATTTGTATTGTCTAAGCATTGCATGCACTGAGATAACAACTTTTTTGTGTTGATGTCTACAGCCATGAAACAACTTTCAAACTACTCATAATCATGTGGAAAGTTAACCTAAAGTGTTTCCATTAGGTTTGCAGTAAGTGCTTTGGTGTAAAATTGAAATGTATACTATTTGTATTGTCTAAGCATTGGATGCACTCAGATAACAACTTTTTTGTGTTGATGTCTACAGCCATGAAACAACTTTCAAACTACTCACAATCATGTGGAAAGTTAACTAAAGGTGTTTCCATTAGGTTTGCAGTAGGTGCTTTGGTGTAAAATTGAAATGTATACTATTTGTATTGTCTAAGCATTGGATGCACTCAGATAACAACTTTTTTGTGTTGATGTCTACAGCCATGAAACAACTTTCAAACTACTCACAATCATGTGGAAAGTTAACCTAAGGTGTTTCCATTAGGTTTGCAGTAGGTGCTTTGGTGTAAAATTGAAATGTATACTATTTGTATTGTCTAAGCATTGCATGCACTCAGATAACAACTTTTTTGTTTTGATGTGTACAGCCATGAAACAACTTTCAAACTACTCATAATCATGTGGGAAGTTAACCTAAGGTGTTTCCATTAGGTTTGCAGTAAGTGCTTTGGTGTAAAATTGAAATGTATACTATTTGTATTGTCTAAGCATTGGATGCACTCAGATAACAACTTTTTTGTGTTGATGTCTACAGCCATGAAACAACTTTCAAACTACTCACAATCATGTGGAAAGTTAACCTAAGGTGTTTCCATTAGGTTTGCAGTAGGTGCTTTGGTGTAAAATTGAAATGTATACTATTTGTATTGTCTAAGCATTGCATGCACTCAGATAACAACTTTTTTGTTTTGATGTGTACAGCCATGAAACAACTTTCAAACTACTCATAATCATGTGGAAAGTTAACCTAAAGTGTTTCCATTAGGTTTGCAGTAAGTGCTTTGGTGTAAAATTGAAATGTATACGATTTGTATTGTCTAAGCATTGGATGCACTCAGATAACAACTTTTTTGTGTTGATGTCTACAGCCATGAAACAACTTTCAAACTACTCACAATCATGTGGAAAGTTAACCTAAGGTGTTTCCATTAGGTTTGCAGTAGGTGCTTTGGTGTAAAATTGAAATGTATACTATTTGTATTGTCTAAGCATTGCATGCACTCAGATAACAACTTTTTTGTGTTGATGTGTACAGCCATGAAACAACTTTCAAACTACTCATAATCATGTGGAAAGTTAACCTAAAGTATTTCCATTAGGTTTGCAGTAAGTGCTTTGGTGTAAAATTGAAATGTATACTATTTGTATTGTCTAATCATTGCATGCACTCAGATAACAACTTTTTTGTGTTGATGTGTACAGCCATGAAACAACTTTCAAACTACTCATAATCATGTGGGAAGTTAACCTAAGGTGTTTCCATTAGGTTTGCAGTCAGTGGTTTGGAGTAAAATTGAAATGTATACTATTTGTATTGTCTAAGCATTGCATGCACTGAGATAACAACTTTTTTGTGTTGATGTCTACAGCCATGAAACAACTTTCAAAATACTCACAATCATGTGGAAAGTTAACCTAAGGTGTTTCCATTAGGTTTGCAGTAGGTGCTTTGGTGTAAAATTGAAATGTATACTATTTGTATTGTCTAAGCATTGCATGCACTCAGATAACAACTTTTTTGTTTTGATGTGTACAGCCATGAAACAACTTTCAAACTACTCATAATCATGTGGGAAGTTAACCTAAGGTGTTTCCATTAGGTTTGCAGTAAGTGCTTTGGTGTAAAATTGAAATGTATACTATTTGTATTGTCTAAGCATTGGATGCACTCAGATAACAACTTTTTTGTGTTGATGTCTACAGCCATGAAACAACTTTCAAACTACTCACAATCATGTGGAAAGTTAACCTAAGGTGTTTCCATTAGGTTTGCAGTAGGTGCTTTGGTGTAAAATTGAAATGTATACTATTTGTATTGTCTAAGCATTGCATGCACTCAGATAACAACTTTTTTGTTTTGATGTGTACAGCCATGAAACAACTTTCAAACTACTCATAATCATGTGGAAAGTTAACCTAAAGTGTTTCCATTAGGTTTGCAGTAAGTGCTTTGGTGTAAAATTGAAATGTATACTATTTGTATTGTCTAAGCATTGGATGCACTCAGATAACAACTTTTTTGTGTTGATGTCTACAGCCATGAAACAACTTTCAAACTACTCACAATCATGTGGGAAGTTAACCTAAGGTGTTTCCATTAGGTTTGCAGTAGGTGCTTTGGTGTAAAATTGAAATGTATACTATTTGTTTTGTCTAAGCATTGCATGCACTCAGATAACAACTTTTTTGTGTTGATGTGTACAGCCATGAAACAACTTTCAAACTACTCATAATCATGTGGAAAGTTAACCTAAAGTGTTTCCATTAGGTTTGCAGTAACTGCTTTGGTGTAAAATTGAAATGTATACTATTTGTATTGTCTAAGCATTGCATGCACTCAGATAACAACTTTTTTGTGTTGATGTGTACAGCCATGAAACAACTTTCAAACTACTCATAATCATGTGGGAAGTTAACCTAAGGTGTTTCCATTAGGTTTGCAGTAAGTGGTTTGGAGTAAAATTGAAATGTATACTATTTGTATTGTCTAAGCATTGCATGCACTGAGATAACAACTTTTTTGTGTTGATGTCTACAGCCATGAAACAACTTTCAAACTACTCACAATCATGTGGAAAGTTAACCTAAGGTGTTTCCATTAGGTTTGCAGTAGGTGCTTTGGTGTAAAATTGAAATGTATACTATTTGTATTGTCTAAGCATTGCATGCACTCAGATAACAACTTTTTTGTTTTGATCTGTACAGCCATGAAACAACTTTCAAACTACTCATAATCATGTGGGAAGTTAACCTAAGGTGTTTCCATTAGGTTTGCAGTAAGTGCTTTGGTGTAAAATTGAAATGTATACTATTTGTATTGTCTAAGCATTGGATGCACTCAGATAACAACTTTTTTGTGTTGATGTCTACAGCCATGAAACAACTTTCAAACTACTCACAATCATGTGGAAAGTTAACCTAAGGTGTTTCCATTAGGTTTGCAGTAGGTGCTTTGGTGTAAAATTGAAATGTATACTATTTGTATTGTCTAAGCATTGCATGCACTCAGATAACAACTTTTTTGTTTTGATGTGTACAGCCATGAAACAACTTTCAAACTACTCATAATCATGTGGGAAGTTAACCTAAGGTGTTTCCATTAGGTTTGCAGTAAGTGCTTTGGTGTAAAATTGAAATGTATACTATTTGTATTGTCTAAGCATTGGATGCACTCAGATAACAACTTTTTTGTGTTGATGTCTACAGCCATGAAACAACTTTCAAACTACTCACAATCATGTGGAAAGTTAACCTAAGGTGTTTCCATTAGGTTTGCAGTAGGTGCTTTGGTGTAAAATTGAAATGTATACTATTTGTATTGTCTAAGCATTGCATGCACTCAGATAACAACTTTTTTGTTTTGATGTGTACAGCCATCAAACAACTTTCAAACTACTCATAATCATGTGGGAAGTTAACCTAAGCTGTTTCCATTAGGTTTGCAGTAAGTGCTTTGGTGTAAAATTGAAATGTATACTATTTGTATTGTCTAAGCATTGGATGCACTCAGATAACAACTTTTTTGTGTTGATGTCTACAGCCATGAAACAACTTTCAAACTACTCACAATCATGTGGAAAGTTAACCTAAGGTGTTTCCATTAGGTTTGCAGTAGGTGCTTTGGTGTAAAATTGAAATGTATACTATTTGTATTGTCTAAGCATTGCATGCACTCAGATAACAACTTTTTTGTTTTGATGTGTACAGCCATGAAACAACTTTCAAACTACTCATAATCATGTGGAAAGTTAAGCTAAAGTGTTTCCATTAGGTTTGCAGTAAGTGCTTTGGTGTAAAATTGAAATGTATACGATTTGTATTGTCTAAGCATTGGATGCACTCAGATAACAACTTTTTTGTGTTGATGTCTACAGCCATGAAACAACTTTCAAACTACTCACAATCATGTGGAAAGTTAACCTAAGGTGTTTCCATTAGGTTTGCAGTAGGTGCTTTGGTGTAAAATTGAAATGTATACTATTTGTATTGTCTAAGCATTGCATGCACTCAGATAACAACTTTTTTGTGTTGATGTGTACAGCCATGAAACAACTTTCAAACTACTCATAATCATGTGGAAAGTTAACCTAAAGTATTTCCATTAGGTTTGCAGTAAGTGCTTTGGTGTAAAATTGAAATGTATACTATTTGTATTGTCTAATCATTGCATGCACTCAGATAACAACTTTTTTGTGTTGATGTGTACAGCCATGAAACAACTTTCAAACTACTCATAATCATGTGGGAAGTTAACCTAAGGTGTTTCCATTAGGTTTGCAGTAAGTGGTTTAGAGTAAAATTGAAATGTATACTATTTGTATTGTCTAAGCATTGCATGCACTGAGATAACAACTTTTTTGTATTGATGTCTACAGCCATGAAACAACTTTCAAACTACTCACAATCATGTGGAAAGTTAACCTAAGGTGTTTCCATTAGGTTTGCAGTAGGTGCTTTGGTGTAAAATTGAAATGTATACTATTTGTATTGTCTAAGCATTGCATGCACTCAGATAACAACTTTTTTGTTTTGATGTGTACAGCCATGAAACAACTTTCAAACTACTCATAATCATGTGGGAAGTTAACCTAAGGTGTTTCCATTAGGTTTGCAGTAAGTGCTTTGGTGTAAAATTGAAATGTATACTATTTGTATTGTCTAAGCATTGGATGCACTCAGATAACAACTTTTTTGTGTTGATGTCTACAGCCATGAAACAACTTTCAAACTACTCACAATCATGTGGAAAGTTAACCTAAGGTGTTTCCATTAGGTTTGCAGTAGGTGCTTTGGTGTAAAATTGAAATGTATACTATTTGTATTGTCTAAGCATTGCATGCACTCAGATAACAACTTTTTTGTGTTGATGTGTACAGCCATGAAACAACTTTCAAACTACTCATAATCATGTGGAAAGTTAACCTAAAGTGTTTCCATTAGGTTTGCAGTAAGTGCTTTGGTGTAAAATTGAAATGTATACTATTTGTATTGTCTAAGCATTGGATGCACTCAGATAACAACTTTTTTGTGTTGATGTCTACAGCCATGAAACAACTTTCAAACTACTCACAATCATGTGGAAAGTTAACCTAAGGTGTTTCCATTAGGTTTGCAGTAGGTGCTTTGGTGTAAAATTGAAATGTATACTATTTGTATTGTCTAAGCATTGCATGCACTCAGATAACAACTTTTTTGTGTTGATGTGTACAGCCATGAAACAACTTTCAAACTACTCATAATCATGTGGAAAGTTAACCTAAAGTGTTTCCATTAGGTTTGCAGTAAGTGCTTTGGTGTAAAATTGAAATGTATACTATTTGTATTGTCTAAGCATTGCATGCACTCAGATAACAACTTTTTTGTGTTGATGTGTACAGCCATGAAACAACTTTCAAACTACTCATAATCATGTGGGAAGTTAACCTAAGGTGTTTCCATTAGGTTTGCAGTAAGTGCTTTGGTGTAAAATTGAAATGTATACTATTTGTATTGTCTAAGCATTGGATGCACTCAGATAACAACTTTTTTGTGTTGATGTCTACAGCCATGAAACAACTTTCAAACTACTCACAATCATGTGGAAAGTTAACCTAAGGTGTTTCCATTAGGTTTGCAGTAGGTGCTTTGGTGTAAAATTGAAATGTATACTATTTGTATTGTCTAAGCATTGCATGCACTCAGATAACAACTTTTTTGTGTTGATGTGTACAGCCATGAAACAACTTTCAAACTACTCATAATCATGTGGAAAGTTAACCTAAAGTGTTTCCATTAGGTTTGCAGTAAGTGCTTTGGTGTAAAATTGAAATGTATACTATTTGTATTGTCTAAGCATTGGATGCACTCAGATAACAACTTTTTTGTGTTGATGTCTACAGCCATGAAACAACTTTCAAACTACTCACAATCATGTGGAAAGTTAACCTAAGGTGTTTCCATTAGGTTTGCAGTAGGTGCTTTGGTGTAAAATTGAAATGTATACTATTTGTATTGTCTAAGCATTGCATGCACTCAGATAACAACTTTTTTGTGTTGATGTGTACAGCCATGAAACAACTTTCAAACTACTCATAATCATGTGGAAAGTTAACCTAAAGTGTTTCCATTAGGTTTGCAGTAAGTGCTTTGGTGTAAAATTGAAATGTATACTATTTGTATTGTCTAAGCATTGCATGCACTCAGATAACAACTTTTTTGTGTTGATGTGTACAGCCATGAAACAACTTTCAAACTACTCATAATCATGTGGGAAGTTAACCTAAGGTGTTTCCATTAGGTTTGCAGTAAGTGGTTTGGAGTAAAATTGAAATGTATACTATTTGTATTGTCTAAGCATTGCATGCACTGAGATAACAACTTTTTTGTGTTGATGTCTACAGCCATGAAACAACTTTCAAACTACTCACAATCATGTGGAAAGTTAACTAAAGGTGTTTCCATTAGGTTTGCAGTAGGTGCTTTGGTGTAAAATTGAAATGTATACTATTTGTATTGTCTAAGCATTGCATGCACTCAGATAACAACTTTTTTGTGTTGATGTGTACAGCCATGAAACAACTTTCAAACTACTCATAATCATGTGGAAAGTTAACCTAAAGTGTTTCCATTAGGTTTGCAGTAAGTGCTTTGGTGTAAAATTGAAATGTATACTATTTGTATTGTCTAAGCATTGCATGCACTCAGATAACAACTTTTTTGTGTTGATGTGTACAGCCATGAAACAACTTTCAAACTACTCATAATCATGTGGGAAGTTAACCTAAGGTGTTTCCATTAGGTTTGCAGTAAGTACTTTGGTGTAAAATTGAAATGTATACTGCTTTTATGTCAAAGCATTCTATTCACTGTGAAATCAACTTTTTTGTCTTTATGTGCACAGTAATGAAACAACTTTCAGACATCTCAGAATCATGTGGGAAGTTAATCTAAGTTGTTTCCATTAGGTTTGCAGTAAGTGCTTTGGTGTAAAATTGAAATGTATACTATTTGTATTGTCTAAGCATTGCATGCACTCAGATAACAACTTTTTTGTTTTGATGTGTACAGCCATGAAACAACTTTCAAACTACTCATAATCATGTGGGAAGTTAACCTAAGGTGTTTCCATTAGGTTTGCAGTAAGTGCTTTGGTGTAAAATTGAAATGTATACTATTTGTATTGTCTACGCATTGGATGCACTCAGATAACAACTTTTTTGTGTTGATGTCTACAGCCATGAAACAACTTTCAAACTACTCACAATCATGTGGAAAGTTAACCTAAGGTGTTTCCATTAGGTTTGCAGTAGGTGCTTTGGTGTAAAATTGAAATGTATACTATTTGTATTGTCTAAGCATTGCATGCACTCAGATAACAACTTTTTTGTTTTGATGTGTACAGCCATGAAACAACTTTCAAACTACTCATAATCATGTGGAAAGTTAACCTAAAGTGTTTCCATTAGGTTTGCAGTAAGTGCTTTGGTGTAAAATTGAAATGTATACGATTTGTATTGTCTAAGCATTGGATGCACTCAGATAACAACTTTTTTGTGTTGATGTCTACAGCCATGAAACAACTTTCAAACTACTCACAATCATGTGGAAAGTTAACCTAAGGTGTTTCCATTAGGTTTGCAGTAGGTGCTTTGGTGTAAAATTGAAATGTATACTATTTTTATTGTCTAAGCATTGCATGCACTCAGATAACAACTTTTTTGTGTTGATGTGTACAGCCATGAAACAACTTTCAAACTACTCATAATCATGTGGAAAGTTAACCTAAAGTATTTCCATTAGGTTTGCAGTAAGTGCTTTGGTGTAAAATTGAAATGTATACTATTTGTATTGTCTAATCATTGCATGCACTCAGATAACAACTTTTTTGTGTTGATGTGTACAGCCATGAAACAACTTTCAAACTACTCATAATCATGTGGGAAGTTAACCTAAGGTGTTTCCATTAGGTTTGCAGTAAGTGGTTTAGAGTAAAATTGAAATGTATACTATTTGTATTGTCTAAGCATTGCATGCACTGAGATAACAACTTTTTTGTGTTGATGTCTACAGCCATGAAACAACTTTCAAACTACTCACAATCATGTGGAAAGTTAACCTAAGGTGTTTCCATTAGGTTTGCAGTAGGTGCTTTGGTGTAAAATTGAAATGTATACTATTTGTATTGTCTAAGCATTGCATGCACTCAGATAACAACTTTTTTGTTTTGATGTGTACAGCCATGAAACAACTTTCAAACTACTCATAATCATGTGGGAAGTTAACCTAAGGTGTTTCCATTAGGTTTGCAGTAAGTGCTTTGGTGTAAAATTGAAATGTATACTATTTGTATTGTCTAAGCATTGGATGCACTCAGATAACAACTTTTTTGTGTTGATGTCTACAGCCATGAAACAACTTTCAAACTACTCACAATCATGTGGAAAGTTAACCTAAGGTGTTTCCATTAGGTTTGCAGTAGGTGCTTTGGTGTAAAATTGAAATGTATACTATTTGTATTGTCTAAGCATTGCATGCACTCAGATAACAACTTTTTTGTGTTGATGTGTACAGCCATGAAACAACTTTCAAACTACTCATAATCATGTGGAAAGTTAACCTAAAGTATTTCCATTAGGTTTGCAGTAAGTGCTTTGGTGTAAAATTGAAATGTATACTATTTGTATTGTCTAATCATTGCATGCACTCAGATAACAACTTTTTTGTGTTGATGTGTACAGCCATGAAACAACTTTCAAACTACTCATAATCATGTGGGAAGTTAACCTAAGGTGTTTCCATTAGGTTTGCAGTAAGTGGTTTGGAGTAAAATTGAAATGTATACTATTTGTATTGTCTAAGCATTGCATGCACTGAGATAACAACTTTTTTGTGTTGATGTCTACAGCCATGAAACAACTTTCAAACTACTCACAATCATGTGGAAAGTTAACCTAAGGTGTTTCCATTAGGTTTGCAGTAGGTGCTTTGGTGTAAAATTGAAATGTATACTATTTGTATTGTCTAAGCATGCACTCAGATAACAACTTTTTTGTGTTGATGTGTACAGCCATGAAACAACTTTCAAACTACTCATAATCATGTGGGAAGTTAACCTAAGGTGTTTCCATTAGGTTTGCAGTAAGTACTTTGGTGTAAAATTGAAATGTATACTGCTTTTATGTCAAAGCATTCTATTCACTGTGAAATCAACTTTTTTGTCTTTATGTGCACAGTAATGAAACAACTTTCAGACATCTCAGAATCATGTGGGAAGTTAATCTAAGTTGTTTCCATTAGGTTTGCAGTAAGTGCTTTGGTGTAAAATTGAAATGTATACTATTTGTATTATCTAAGCATTGCATGCACTTAGATAGCAACTTTTTTGTGTTGATGTGTACAGCCATGAAACAACTTTCAAACTACTCATAATCATGTGGAAAGTTAACCTAAAGTGTTTCCATTAGGGTTGCAGTAAGTGCTTTGGTGTAAAATTGAAATGTATACTATTTGTATTGTCTAAGCATTGCATGCACTGAGATAACAACTTTTTTGTGTTGATGTGTACAGCCATGAAACAACTTTCAAACTACTCATAATCATGTGGGAAGTTAACCTAAGGTGTTTCCATTAGGTTTGCAGTAAGTACTTTGGTGTAAAATTGAAATGTATACTACTTTTATGTCAAAGCATTCTATTCACTGTGAAATCAACTTTTTTGTCTTTATGTGCACAGGTATGAAACAACTTTCAGACATATCAGAATCATTTGGGAAGTTAACCTAAAGTGTTTCCATTAGGTTTGCAGTAAGTGCTTTGGTGTAAAATTGAAATGTATACTACTTTTATGTCAAAGCATTCTATTCACTGTGAAATCAACTTTTTTGTCTTTATGTGCACAGGTATGAAACAACTTTCAGACATATCAGAATCATTTGGGAAGTTAACCTAAAGTGTTTCCATTAGGTTTGCAGTAAGTGCTTTGGTGTAAAATTGAAATGTATACTATTTGTATTGTCTAAGCATTGCATGCACTCAGATAACAACTTTTTTGTGTTGATGTGTACAGCCATGAAACAACTTTCAAACTACTCATAATCATGTGGAAAGTTAACCTAAAGTGTTTCCATTAGGTTTGCAGTAAGTGCTTTGGTGTAAAATTGAAATGTATACTATTTGTATTGTCTAAGCATTGCATGCACTCAGATAACAACTTTTTTGTGTTGATGTGTACAGCCATGAAACAACTTTCAAACTACTCATAATCATGTGGGAAGTTAACCTAAGGTGTTTCCATTAGGTTTGCAGTAAGTACTTTGGTGTAAAATTGAAATGTATACTGCTTTTATGTCAAAGCATTCTATTCACTGTGAAATCAACTTTTTTGTCTTTATGTGCACAGTAATGAAACAACTTTCAGACATCTCAGAATCATGTGGGAAGTTAATCTAAGTTGTTTCCATTAGGTTTGCAGTAAGTGCTTTGGTGTAAAATTGAAATGTATACTATTTGTATTGTCTAAGCATTGCATGCACTCAGATAACAACTTTTTTGTTTTGATGTGTACAGCCATGAAACAACTTTCAAACTACTCATAATCATGTGGGAAGTTAACCTAAGGTGTTTCCATTAGGTTTGCAGTAAGTGCTTTGGTGTAAAATTGAAATGTATACTATTTGTATTGTCTACGCATTGGATGCACTCAGATAACAACTTTTTTGTGTTGATGTCTACAGCCATGAAACAACTTTCAAACTACTCACAATCATGTGGAAAGTTAACCTAAGGTGTTTCCATTAGGTTTGCAGTAGGTGCTTTGGTGTAAAATTGAAATGTATACTATTTGTATTGTCTAAGCATTGCATGCACTCAGATAACAACTTTTTTGTTTTGATGTGTACAGCCATGAAACAACTTTCAAACTACTCATAATCATGTGGAAAGTTAACCTAAAGTGTTTCCATTAGGTTTGCAGTAAGTGCTTTGGTGTAAAATTGAAATGTATACGATTTGTATTGTCTAAGCATTGGATGCACTCAGATAACAACTTTTTTGTGTTGATGTCTACAGCCATGAAACAACTTTCAAACTACTCACAATCATGTGGAAAGTTAACCTAAGGTGTTTCCATTAGGTTTGCAGTAGGTGCTTTGGTGTAAAATTGAAATGTATACTATTTTTATTGTCTAAGCATTGCATGCACTCAGATAACAACTTTTTTGTGTTGATGTGTACAGCCATGAAACAACTTTCAAACTACTCATAATCATGTGGAAAGTTAACCTAAAGTATTTCCATTAGGTTTGCAGTAAGTGCTTTGGTGTAAAATTGAAATGTATACTATTTGTATTGTCTAATCATTGCATGCACTCAGATAACAACTTTTTTGTGTTGATGTGTACAGCCATGAAACAACTTTCAAACTACTCATAATCATGTGGGAAGTTAACCTAAGGTGTTTCCATTAGGTTTGCAGTAAGTGGTTTAGAGTAAAATTGAAATGTATACTATTTGTATTGTCTAAGCATTGCATGCACTGAGATAACAACTTTTTTGTGTTGATGTCTACAGCCATGAAACAACTTTCAAACTACTCACAATCATGTGGAAAGTTAACCTAAGGTGTTTCCATTAGGTTTGCAGTAGGTGCTTTGGTGTAAAATTGAAATGTATACTATTTGTATTGTCTAAGCATTGCATGCACTCAGATAACAACTTTTTTGTTTTGATGTGTACAGCCATGAAACAACTTTCAAACTACTCATAATCATGTGGGAAGTTAACCTAAGGTGTTTCCATTAGGTTTGCAGTAAGTGCTTTGGTGTAAAATTGAAATGTATACTATTTGTATTGTCTAAGCATTGGATGCACTCAGATAACAACTTTTTTGTGTTGATGTCTACAGCCATGAAACAACTTTCAAACTACTCACAATCATGTGGAAAGTTAACCTAAGGTGTTTCCATTAGGTTTGCAGTAGGTGCTTTGGTGTAAAATTGAAATGTATACTATTTGTATTGTCTAAGCATTGCATGCACTCAGATAACAACTTTTTTGTGTTGATGTGTACAGCCATGAAACAACTTTCAAACTACTCATAATCATGTGGAAAGTTAACCTAAAGTATTTCCATTAGGTTTGCAGTAAGTGCTTTGGTGTAAAATTGAAATGTATACTATTTGTATTGTCTAATCATTGCATGCACTCAGATAACAACTTTTTTGTGTTGATGTGTACAGCCATGAAACAACTTTCAAACTACTCATAATCATGTGGGAAGTTAACCTAAGGTGTTTCCATTAGGTTTGCAGTAAGTGGTTTGGAGTAAAATTGAAATGTATACTATTTGTATTGTCTAAGCATTGCATGCACTGAGATAACAACTTTTTTGTGTTGATGTCTACAGCCATGAAACAACTTTCAAACTACTCACAATCATGTGGAAAGTTAACCTAAGGTGTTTCCATTAGGTTTGCAGTAGGTGCTTTGGTGTAAAATTGAAATGTATACTATTTGTATTGTCTAAGCATGCACTCAGATAACAACTTTTTTGTGTTGATGTGTACAGCCATGAAACAACTTTCAAACTACTCATAATCATGTGGGAAGTTAACCTAAGGTGTTTCCATTAGGTTTGCAGTAAGTACTTTGGTGTAAAATTGAAATGTATACTGCTTTTATGTCAAAGCATTCTATTCACTGTGAAATCAACTTTTTTGTCTTTATGTGCACAGTAATGAAACAACTTTCAGACATCTCAGAATCATGTGGGAAGTTAATCTAAGTTGTTTCCATTAGGTTTGCAGTAAGTGCTTTGGTGTAAAATTGAAATGTATACTATTTGTATTATCTAAGCATTGCATGCACTTAGATAGCAACTTTTTTGTGTTGATGTGTACAGCCATGAAACAACTTTCAAACTACTCATAATCATGTGGAAAGTTAACCTAAAGTGTTTCCATTAGGGTTGCAGTAAGTGCTTTGGTGTAAAATTGAAATGTATACTATTTGTATTGTCTAAGCATTGCATGCACTGAGATAACAACTTTTTTGTGTTGATGTGTACAGCCATGAAACAACTTTCAAACTACTCATAATCATGTGGGAAGTTAACCTAAGGTGTTTCCATTAGGTTTGCAGTAAGTACTTTGGTGTAAAATTGAAATGTATACTACTTTTATGTCAAAGCATTCTATTCACTGTGAAATCAACTTTTTTGTCTTTATGTGCACAGGTATGAAACAACTTTCAGACATATCAGAATCATTTGGGAAGTTAACCTAAAGTGTTTCCATTAGGTTTGCAGTAAGTGCTTTGGTGTAAAATTGAAATGTATACTACTTTTATGTCAAAGCATTCTATTCACTGTGAAATCAACTTTTTTGTCTTTATGTGCACAGGTATGAAACAACTTTCAGACATATCAGAATCATTTGGGAAGTTAACCTAAAGTGTTTCCATTAGGTTTGCAGTAAGTGCTTTGGTGTAAAATTGAAATGTATACTATTTGTATTGTCTAAGCATTGCATGCACTGAGATAACAACTTTTTTGTGTTGATGTGTACAGCCATGACACAATTTTCAAACTACTCATAATCATGTGGGAAGTTAACCTAAGGTGTTTCCATTAGGTCTGCAGTAAGTGCTTTGGAGTAAAATTGAAATGTATACTATTTGTAATGTCTAAGCATTGCATGCACTGAGATAACAACTTTTTTGTGTTGATGTCTACAGCCATGAAACAACTTTCAAACTACTCACAATCATGTGGAAAGTTAACCTAAGGTGTTTCCATTAGGTTTGCAGTAGGTGCTTTGGTGTAAAATTGAAATGTATACTATTTGTATTGTCTAAGCATTGCATGCACTCAGATAACAACTTTTTTGTTTTGATCTGTACAGCCATGAAACAACTTTCAAACTACTCATAATCATGTGGGAAGTTAACCTAAGGTGTTTCCATTAGGTTTGCAGTAAGTGCTTTGGTGTAAAATTGAAATGTATACTATTTGTATTGTCTACGCATTGGATGCACTCAGATAACAACTTTTTTGTGTTGAT
This sequence comes from Mobula birostris, assembly GCF_030028105.1. Lineage (NCBI taxonomy): Eukaryota > Metazoa > Chordata > Chondrichthyes > Myliobatiformes > Myliobatidae > Mobula > Mobula birostris. Next base: position 52,980 of record NW_027275031.1, read on the forward strand.
GTCTACAGCCATGAAACAACTTTCAAACTACTCACAATCATGTGGAAAGTTAACCTAAGGTGTTTCCATTAGGTTTGCAGTAGGTGCTTTGGTGTAAAATTGAAATGTATACTATTTGTATTGTCTAAGCATTGCATGCACTCAGATAACAACTTTTTTGTTTTGATGTGTACAGCCATGAAACAACTTTCAAACTACTCATAATCATGTGGAAAGTTAACCTAAAGTGTTTCCATTAGGTTTGCAGTAAGTGCTTTGGTGTAAAATTGAAATGTATACGATTTGTATTGTCTAAGCATTGGATGCACTCAGATAACAACTTTTTTGTGTTGATGTCTACAGCCATGAAACAACTTTCAAACTACTCACAATCATGTGGAAAGTTAACCTAAGGTGTTTCCATTAGGTTTGCAGTAGGTGCTTTGGTGTAAAATTGAAATGTATACTATTTTTATTGTCTAAGCATTGCATGCACTCAGATAACAACTTTTTTGTGTTGATGTGTACAGCCATGAAACAACTTTCAAACTACTCATAATCATGTGGAAAGTTAACCTAAAGTATTTCCATTAGGTTTGCAGTAAGTGCTTTGGTGTAAAATTGAAATGTATACTATTTGTATTGTCTAATCATTGCATGCACTCAGATAACAACTTTTTTGTGTTGATATGTACAGCCATGAAACAACTTTCAAACTACTCATAATCATGTGGGAAGTTAACCTAAGGTGTTTCCATTAGGTTTGCAGTAAGTGGTTTAGAGTAAAATTGAAATGTATACTATTTGTATTGTCTAAGCATTGCATGCACTGAGATAACAACTTTTTTGTGTTGATGTCTACAGCCATGAAACAACTTTCAAACTACTCACAATCATGTGGAAAGTTAACCTAAGGTGTTTCCATTAGGTTTGCAGTAGGTGCTTTGGTGTAAAATTGAAATGTATACTATTTGTATTGTCTAAGCATTGCATGCACTCAGATAACAACTTTTTTGTTTTGATGTGTACAGCCATGAAACAACTTTCAAACTACTCATAATCATGTGGGAAGTTAACCTAAGGTGTTTCCATTAGGTTTGCAGTAAGTGCTTTGGTGTAAAATTGAAATGTATACTATTTGTATTGTCTAAGCATTGGATGCACTCAGATAACAACTTTTTTGTGTTGATGTCTACAGCCATGAAACAACTTTCAAACTACTCACAATCATGTGGAAAGTTAACCTAAGGTGTTTCCATTAGGTTTGCAGTAGGTGCTTTGGTGTAAAATTGAAATGTATACTATTTGTATTGTCTAAGCATTGCATGCACTCAGATAACAACTTTTTTGTGTTGATGTGTACAGCCATGAAACAACTTTCAAACTACTCATAATCATGTGGAAAGTTAACCTAAAGTATTTCCATTAGGTTTGCAGTAAGTGCTTTGGTGTAAAATTGAAATGTATACTATTTGTATTGTCTAATCATTGCATGCACTCAGATAACAACTTTTTTGTGTTGATGTGTACAGCCATGAAACAACTTTCAAACTACTCATAATCATGTGGGAAGTTAACCTAAGGTGTTTCCATTAGGTTTGCAGTAAGTGGTTTGGAGTAAAATTGAAATGTATACTATTTGTATTGTCTAAGCATTGCATGCACTGAGATAACAACTTTTTTGTGTTGATGTCTACAGCCATGAAACAACTTTCAAACTACTCACAATCATGTGGAAAGTTAACCTAAGGTGTTTCCATTAGGTTTGCAGTAGGTGCTTTGGTGTAAAATTGAAATGTATACTATTTGTATTGTCTAAGCATTGCATGCACTCAGATAACAACTTTTTTGTTTTGATGTGTACAGCCATGAAACAACTTTCAAACTACTCATAATCATGTGGGAAGTTAACCTAAGGTGTTTCCATTAGGTTTGCAGTAAGTGCTTTGGTGTAAAATTGAAATGTATACTATTTGTATTGTCTAAGCATTGGATGCACTCAGATAACAACTTTTTTGTGTTGATGTCTACAGCCATGAAACAACTTTCAAACTACTCACAATCATGTGGAAAGTTAACCTAAGGTGTTTCCATTAGGTTTGCAGTAGGTGCTTTGGTGTAAAATTGAAATGTATACTATTTGTATTGTCTAAGCATTGCATGCACTCAGATAACAACTTTTTTGTTTTGATGTGTACAGCCATGAAACAACTTTCAAACTACTCATAATCATGTGGAAAGTTAACCTAAAGTGTTTCCATTAGGTTTGCAGTAAGTGCTTTGGTGTAAAATTGAAATGTATACTATTTGTATTGTCTAAGCATTGGATGCACTCAGATAACAACTTTTTTGTGTTGATGTCTACAGCCATGAAACAACTTTCAAACTACTCACAATCATGTGGGAAGTTAACCTAAGGTGTTTCCATTAGGTTTGCAGTAGGTGCTTTGGTGTAAAATTGAAATGTATACTATTTGTATTGTCTAAGCATTGCATGCACTCAGATAACAACTTTTTTGTGTTGATGTGTACAGCCATGAAACAACTTTCAAACTACTCATAATCATGTGGAAAGTTAACCTAAAGTGTTTCCATTAGGTTTGCAGTAAGTGCTTTGGTGTAAAATTGAAATGTATACTATTTGTATTGTCTAAGCATTGCATGCACTCAGATAACAACTTTTTTGTGTTGATGTGTACAGCCATGAAACAACTTTCAAACTACTCATAATCATGTGGGAAGTTAACCTAAGGTGTTTCCATTAGGTTTGCAGTAAGTGGTTTGGAGTAAAATTGAAATGTATACTATTTGTATTGTCTAAGCATTGCATGCACTGAGATAACAACTTTTTTGTGTTGATGTCTACAGCCATGAAACAACTTTCAAACTACTCACAGTCATGTGTAAAGTTAACCTAAGGTGTTTCCATTAGGTTTGCAGTAGGTGCTTTGGTGTAAAATTGAAATGTATACTATTTGTATTGTCTAAGCATTGCATGCACTCAGATAACAACTTTTTTGTTTTGATGTGTACAGCCATGAAACAACTTTCAAACTACTCATAATCATGTGGGAAGTTAACCTAAGGTGTTTCCATTAGGTTTGCAGTAAGTGCTTTGGTGTAAAATTGAAATGTATACTATTTGTATTGTCTAAGCATTGGATGCACTCAGATAACAACTTTTTTGTGTTGATGTCTACAGCCATGAAACAACTTTCAAACTACTCACAATCATGTGGAAAGTTAACCTAAGGTGTTTCCATTAGGTTTGCAGTAGGTGCTTTGGTGTAAAATTGAAATGTATACTATTTGTATTGTCTAAGCATTGCATGCACTCAGATAACAACTTTTTTGTTTTGATGTGTACAGCCATGAAACAACTTTCAAACTACTCATAATCATGTGGGAAGTTAACCTAAGGTGTTTCCATTAGGTTTGCAGTAAGTGCTTTGGTGTAAAATTGAAATGTATACTATTTGTATTGTCTAAGCATTGGATGCTCTCAGATAACAACTTTTTTGTGTTGATGTCTACAGCCATGAAACAACTTTCAAACTACTCACAATCATGTGGAAAGTTAACCTAAGGTGTTTCCATTAGGTTTGCAGTAGGTGCTTTGGTGTAAAATTGAAATGTATACTATTTGTATTGTCTAAGCATTGCATGCACTCAGATAACAACTTTTTTGTTTTGATGTGTACAGCCATGAAACAACTTTCAAACTGCACATAATCATGTGGAAAGTTAACCTAAAGTGTTTCCATTAGGTTTGCAGTAAGTGCTTTGGTGTAAAATTGAAATGTATACTATTTGTATTGTCTAAGCATTGGATGCACTCAGATAACAACTTTTTTGTGTTGATGTCTACAGCCATGAAACAACTTTCAAACTACTCACAATCATGTGGAAAGTTAACCTAAGGTGTTTCCATTAGGTTTGCAGTAGGTGCTTTGGTGTAAAATTGAAATGTATACTATTTGTATTGTCTAAGCATTGCATGCACTCAGATAACAACTTTTTTGTGTTGATGTGTACAGCCATGAAACAACTTTCAAACTACTCATAATCATGTGGGAAGTTAACCTAAGGTGTTTCCATTAGGTTTGCAGTAAGTGGTTTGGAGTAAAATTGAAATGTATACTATTTGTATTGTCTAAGCATTGCATGCACTGAGATAACTTTTTTGTGTTGATGTCTACAGCCATGAAACAACTTTCAAACTACTCATAATCATGTGGAAAGTTAACCTAAAGTGTTTCCATTAGGTTTGCAGTAAGTGCTTTGGTGTAAAATTGAAATGTATACGATTTGTATTGTCTAAGCATTGGATGCTCTCAGATAACAACTTTTTTGTGTTGATGTCTACAGCCATGAAACAACTTTCAAACTACTCACAATCATGTGGAAAGTTAACCTAAGGTGTTTCCATTAGGTTTGCAGTAGGTGCTTTGGTGTAAAATTGAAATGTATACTATTTGTATTGTCTAAGCATTGCATGCACTCAGATAACAACTTTTTTGTGTTGATGTGTACAGCCATGAAACAACTTTCAAACTACTCATAATCATGTGGAAAGTTAACCTAAAGTATTTCCATTAGGTTTGCAGTAAGTGCTTTGGTGTAAAATTGAAATGTATACTATTTGTATTGTCTAATCATTGCATGCACTCAGATAACAACTTTTTTGTGTTGATGTGTACAGCCATGAAACAACTTTCAAACTACTCATAATCATGTGGGAAGTTAACCTAAGGTGTTTCCATTAGTTTTGCAGTAAGTGGTTTGGAGTAAAATTGAAATGTATACTATTTGTATTGTCTAAGCATTGCATGCACTGAGATAACAACTTTTTTGTGTTGATGTCTACAGCCATGAAACAACTTTCAAACTACTCACAATCATGTGGAAAGTTAACCTAAGGTGTTTCCATTAGGTTTGCAGTAGGTGCTTTGGTGTAAAATTGAAATGTATACTATTTGTATTGTCTAAGCATTGCATGCACTCAGATAACAACTTTTTTGTTTTGATGTGTACAGCCATGAAACAACTTTCAAACTACTCATAATCATGTGGGAAGTTAACCTAAGGTGTTTCCATTAGGTTTGCAGTAAGTGCTTTGGTGTAAAATTGAAATGTATACTATTTGTATTGTCTAAGCATTGGATGCACTCAGATAACAACTTTTTTGTGTTGATGTCTACAGCCATGAAACAACTTTCAAACTACTCACAATCATGTGGAAAGTTAACCTAAGGTGTTTCCATTAGGTTTGCAGTAGGTGCTTTGGTGTAAAATTGAAATGTATACTATTTGTATTGTCTAAGCATTGCATGCACTCAGATAACAACTTTTTTGTTTTGATGTGTACAGCCATGAAACAACTTTCAAACTACTCATAATCATGTGGGAAGTTAACCTAAGGTGTTTCCATTAGGTTTGCAGTAAGTGCTTTGGTGTAAAATTGAAATGTATACTATTTGTATTGTCTAAGCATTGGATGCACTCAGATAACAACTTTTTTGTGTTGATGTCTACAGCCATGAAACAACTTTCAAACTACTCACAATCATGTGGAAAGTTAACCTAAGGTGTTTCCATTAGGTTTGCAGTAGGTGCTTTGGTGTAAAATTGAAATGTATACTATTTGTATTGTCTAAGCATTGCATGCACTCAGATAACAACTTTTTTGTTTTGATGTGTACAGCCATGAAACAACTTTCAAACTGCACATAATCATGTGGAAAGTTAACCTAAAGTGTTTCCATTAGGTTTGCAGTAAGTGCTTTGGTGTAAAATTGAAATGTATACTATTTGTATTGTCTAAGCATTGGATGCACTCAGATAACAACTTTTTTGTGTTGATGTGTACAGCCATGAAACAACTTTCAAACTACTCATAATCATGTGGGAAGTTAACCTAAGGTGTTTCCATTAGTTTTGCAGTAAGTGGTTTGGAGTAAAATTGAAATGTATACTATTTGTATTGTCTAAGCATTGCATGCACTGAGATAACAACTTTTTTGTGTTGATGTCTACAGCCATGAAACAACTTTCAAACTACTCACAATCATGTGGAAAGTTAACCTAAGGTGTTTCCATTAGGTTTGCAGTAGGTGCTTTGGTGTAAAATTGAAATGTATACTATTTGTATTGTCTAAGCATTGCATGCACTCAGATAACAACTTTTTTGTTTTGATGTGTACAGCCATGAAACAACTTTCAAACTACTCATAATCATGTGGGAAGTTAACCTAAGGTGTTTCCATTAGGTTTGCAGTAAGTGCTTTGGTGTAAAATTGAAATGTATACTATTTGTATTGTCTAAGCATTGGATGCACTCAGATAACAACTTTTTTGTGTTGATGTCTACAGCCATGAAACAACTTTCAAACTACTCACAATCATGTGGAAAGTTAACCTAAGGTGTTTCCATTAGGTTTGCAGTAGGTGCTTTGGTGTAAAATTGAAATGTATACTATTTGTATTGTCTAAGCATTGCATGCACTCAGATAACAACTTTTTTGTTTTGATGTGTACAGCCATGAAACAACTTTCAAACTACTCATAATCATGTGGGAAGTTAACCTAAGGTGTTTCCATTAGGTTTGCAGTAAGTGCTTTGGTGTAAAATTGAAATGTATACTATTTGTATTGTCTAAGCATTGGATGCACTCAGATAACAACTTTTTTGTGTTGATGTCTACAGCCATGAAACAACTTTCAAACTACTCACAATCATGTGGAAAGTTAACCTAAGGTGTTTCCATTAGGTTTGCAGTAGGTGCTTTGGTGTAAAATTGAAATGTATACTATTTGTATTGTCTAAGCATTGCATGCACTCAGATAACAACTTTTTTGTTTTGATGTGTACAGCCATGAAACAACTTTCAAACTGCACATAATCATGTGGAAAGTTAACCTAAAGTGTTTCCATTAGGTTTGCAGTAAGTGCTTTGGTGTAAAATTGAAATGTATACTATTTGTATTGTCTAAGCATTGGATGCACTCAGATAACAACTTTTTTGTGTTGATGTCTACAGCCATGAAACAACTTTCAAACTACTCACAATCATGTGGAAAGTTAACCTAAGGTGTTTCCATTAGGTTTGCAGTAGGTGCTTTGGTGTAAAATTGAAATGTATACTATTTGTATTGTCTAAGCATTGCATGCACTCAGATAACAACTTTTTTGTGTTGATGTGTACAGCCATGAAACAACTTTCAAACTACTCATAATCATGTGGGAAGTTAACCTAAGGTGTTTCCATTAGGTTTGCAGTAAGTGGTTTGGAGTAAAATTGAAATGTATACTATTTGTATTGTCTAAGCATTGCATGCACTGAGATAACAACTTTTTTGTGTTGATGTCTACAGCCATGAAACAACTTTCAAACTACTCATAATCATGTGGAAAGTTAACCTAAAGTGTTTCCATTAGGTTTGCAGTAAGTGCTTTGGTGTAAAATTGAAATGTATACTATTTGTATTGTCTAAGCATTGGATGCACTCAGATAACAACTTTTTTGTGTTGATGTCTACAGCCATGAAACAACTTTCAAACTACTCATAATCATGTGGAAAGTTAACCTAAAGTGTTTCCATTAGGTTTGCAGTAAGTGCTTTGGTGTAAAATTGAAATGTATACTATTTGTATTGTCTAAACATTGCATGCACTCAGATAACAACTTTTTTGTGTTGATGTGTACAGCCATAAAACAACTTTCAAACTACTCATAATCATGTGGGAAGTTAACCTAAGGTGTTTCCATTAGGTTTGCAGTAAGTGGTTTGCAGTAAAATTGAAATGTATACTATTTGTATTGTCTAAGCATTGCATGCACTGAGATAACAACTTTTTTGTGTTGATGTCTACAGCCATGAAACAACTTTCAAACTACTCACAATCATGTGGAAAGTTAACCTAAGGTGTTTCCATTAGGTTTGCAGTAGGTGCTTTGGTGTAAAATTGAAATGTATACTATTTGTATTGTCTAAGCATTGCATGCACTCAGATAACAACTTTTTTGTTTTGATGTGTACAGCCATGAAACAACTTTCAAACTACTCATAATCATGTGGGAAGTTAACCTAAGGTGTTTCCATTAGGTTTGCAGTAAGTGCTTTGGTGTAAAATTGAAATGTATACTATTTGTATTGTCTAAGCATTGGATGCACTCAGATAACAACTTTTTTGTGTTGATGTCTACAGCCATGAAACAACTTTCAAACTACTCACAATCATGTGGAAAGTTAACCTAAGGTGTTTCCATTAGGTTTGCAGTAGGTGCTTTGGTGTAAAATTGAAATGTATACTATTTGTATTGTCTAAGCATTGCATGCACTCAGATAACAACTTTTTTGTTTTGATGTGTACAGCCATGAAACAACTTTCAAACTCCTCATAATCATGTGGAAAGTTAACCTAAAGTGTTTCCATTAGGTTTGCAGTAAGTGCTTTGGTGTAAAATTGAAATGTATACTATTTGTATTGTCTAAGCATTGGATGCACTCAGATAACAACTTTTTTGTGTTGATGTCTACAGCCATGAAACAACTTTCAAACTACTCACAATCATGTGGAAAGTTAACCTAAGGTGTTTCCATTAGGTTTGCAGTAGGTGCTTTGGTGTAAAATTGAAATGTATACTTTTTGTATTGTCTAAGCATTGCATGCACTCAGATAACAACTTTTTTGTTTTGATGTGTACAGCCATGAAACAACTTTCAAACTACTCATAATCATGTGGAAAGTTAACCTAAAGTGTTTCCATTAGGTTTGCAGTAAGTGCTTTGGTGTAAAATTGAAATGTATACGATTTGTATTGCCTAAGCATTGGATGCTCTCAGATAACAACTTTTTTGTGTTGATGTCTACAGCCATGAAACAACTTTCAAACTACTCACAATCATGTGGAAAGTTAACCTAAGGTGTTTCCATTAGGTTTGCAGTAGGTGCTTTGGTGTAAAATTGAAATGTATACTATTTGTATTGTCTAAGCATTGCATGCACTCAGATAACAACTTTTTTGTGTTGATGTGTACAGCCATGAAACAACTTTCAAACTACTCATAATCATGTGGAAAGTTAACCTAAAGTATTTCCATTAGGTTTGCAGTAAGTGCTTTGGTGTAAAATTGAAATGTATACTATTTGTATTGTCTAATCATTGCATGCACTCAGATAACAACTTTTTTGTGTTGATGTGTACAGCCATGAAACAACTTTCAAACTACTCATAATCATGTGGGAAGTTAACCTAAGGTGTTTCCATTAGGTTTGCAGTAAGTGGTTTGGAGTAAAATTGAAATGTATACTATTTGTACTGTCTAAGCATTGCATGCACTGAGATAACAACTTTTTTGTGTTGATGTCTACAGCCATGAAACAACTTTCAAACTACTCACAATCATGTGGAAAGTTAACCTAAGGTGTTTCCATTAGGTTTGCAGTAGGTGCTTTGGTGTAAAATTGAAATGTATACTATTTGTATTGTCTAAGCATTGCATGCACTCAGATAACAACTTTTTTGTTTTGATGTGTACAGCCATGAAACAACTTTCAAACTACTCATAATCATGTGGGAAGTTAACCTAAGGTGTTTCCATTAGGTTTGCAGTAAGTGCTTTGGTGTAAAATTGAAATGTATACGATTTGTATTGCCTAAGCATTGGATGCTCTCAGATAACAACTTTTTTGTGTTGATGTCTACAGCCATGAAACAACTTTCAAACTACTCACAATCATGTGGAAAGTTAACCTAAGGTGTTTCCATTAGGTTTGCAGTAGGTGCTTTGGTGTAAAATTGAAATGTATACTATTTGTATTGTCTAAGCATTGCATGCACTCAGATAACAACTTTTTTGTGTTGATGTGTACAGCCATGAAACAACTTTCAAACTACTCATAATCATGTGGAAAGTTAACCTAAAGTATTTCCATTAGGTTTGCAGTAAGTGCTTTGGTGTAAAATTGAAATGTATACTATTTGTATTGTCTAATCATTGCATGCACTCAGATAACAACTTTTTTGTGTTGATGTGTACAGCCATGAAACAACTTTCAAACTACTCATAATCATGTGGGAAGTTAACCTAAGGTGTTTCCATTAGGTTTGCAGTAAGTGGTTTGGAGTAAAATTGAAATGTATACTATTTGTACTGTCTAAGCATTGCATGCACTGAGATAACAACTTTTTTGTGTTGATGTCTACAGCCATGAAACAACTTTCAAACTACTCACAATCATGTGGAAAGTTAACCTAAGGTGTTTCCATTAGGTTTGCAGTAGCTGCTTTGGTGTAAAATTGAAATGTATACTATTTGTATTGTCTAAGCATTGCATGCACTCAGATAACAACTTTTTTGTTTTGATGTGTACAGCCATGAAACAACTTTCAAACTACTCATAATCATGTGGGAAGTTAACCTAAGGTGTTTCCATTAGGTTTGCAGTAAGTGCTTTTGTGTAAAATTGAAATGTATACTATTTGTATTGTCTAAGCATTGGATGCACTCAGATAACAACTTTTTTGTGTTGATGTCTACAGCCATGAAACAACTTTCAAACTACTCACAATCATGTGGAAAGTTAACCTAAGGTGTTTCCATTAGGTTTGCAGTAGGTGCTTTGGTGTAAAATTGAAATGTATACTATTTGTATTGTCTAAGCATTGCATGCACTCAGATAACAACTTTTTTGTTTTGATGTGTACAGCCATGAAACAACTTTCAAACTCCTCATAATCATGTGGAAAGTTAACCTAAAGTGTTTCCATTAGGTTTGCAGTAAGTGCTTTGGTGTAAAATTGAAATGTATACTATTTGTATTGTCTAAGCATTGGATGCACTCAGATAACAACTTTTTTGTGTTGATGTCTACAGCCATGAAACAACTTTCAAACTACTCACAATCATGTGGAAAGTTAACCTAAGGTGTTTCCATTAGGTTTGCAGTAGGTGCTTTGGTGTAAAATTGAAATGTATACTATTTGTATTGTCTAAGCATTGCATGCACTCAGATAACAACTTTTTTGTGTTGATGTCTACAGCCATGAAACAACTTTCAAACTACTCACAATCATGTGGAAAGTTAACCTAAGGTGTTTCCATTAGGTTTGCAGTAGGTGCTTTGGTGTAAAATTGAAATGTATACTATTTGTATTGTCTAAGCATTGCATGCACTCAGATAACAACTTTTTTGTTTTGATGTGTACAGCCATGAAACAACTTTCAAACTACTCATAATCATGTGGGAAGTTAACCTAAGGTGTTTCCATTAGGTTTGCAGTAAGTGCTTTGGTGTAAAATTGAAATGTATACTATTTGTATTGTCTAAGCATTGGATGCACTCAGATAACAACTTTTTTGTGTTGATGTCTACAGCCATGAAACAACTTTCAAACTACTCACAATCATGTGGAAAGTTAACCTAAGGTGTTTCCATTAGGTTTGCAGTAGGTGCTTTGGTGTAAAATTGAAATGTATACTATTTGTATTGTCTAAGCATTGCATGCACTGAGATAACAACTTTTTTGTGTTGATGTGTACAGCCATGAAACAACTTTCAAACTACTCATAATCATGTGGGAAGTTAACCTAAGGTGTTTCCATTAGGTTTGCAGTAAGTACTTTGGTGTAAAATTGAAATGTATACTACTTTTATGTCAAAGCATTCTATTCACTGTGAAATCAACTTTTTTGTCTTTCTGTGCACAGGTATGAAACAACTTTCAGACATATCAGAATCATTTGGGAAGTTAACCTAAAGTGTTTCCATTAGGTTTGCAGTAAGTGCTTTGGTGTAAAATTGAAATGTATACTACTTTTATGTCAAAGCATTCTATTCACTGTGAAATCAACTTTTTTGTCTTTATGTGCAGAGGTATGAAACAACTTTCAGACATATCAGAATCATTTGGGAAGTTAACCTAAAGTGTTTCCATTAGGTTTGCAGTAAGTGCTTTGGTGTAAAATTGAAATGTATACTATTTGTATTGTCTAAGCATTGCATGCACTGAGATAACAACTTTTTTGTGTTGATGTGTACAGCCATGACACAATTTTCAAACTACTCATAATCATGTGGGAAGTTAACCTAAGGTGTTTCCATTAGGTCTGCAGTAAGTGCTTTGGAGTAAAATTGAAATGTATACTATTTGTACTGTCTAAGCATTGCATGCACTGAGATAACAACTTTTTTGTGTTGATGTCTACAGCCATGAAACAACTTTCAAACTACTCACAATCATGTGGAAAGTTAACCTAAGGTGTTTCCATTAGGTTTGCAGTAGGTGCTTTGGTGTAAAATTGAAATGTATACTATTTGTATTGTCTAAGCATTGCATGCACTCAGATAACAACTTTTTTGTTTTGATGTGTACAGCCATGAAACAACTTTCAAACTACTCATAATCATGTGGGAAGTTAACCTAAGGTGTTTCCATTAGGTTTGCAGTAAGTGCTTTGGTGTAAAATTGAAATGTATACTATTTGTATTGTCTAAGCATTGGATGCACTCAGATAACAACTTTTTTGTGTTGATGTCTACAGCCATGAAACAACTTTCAAACTACTCACAATCATGTGGAAAGTTAACCTAAGGTGTTTCCATTAGGTTTGCAGTAGGTGCTTTGGTGTAAAATTGAAATGTATACTATTTGTATTGTCTAAGCATTGCATGCACTCAGATAACAACTTTTTTGTTTTGATGTGTACAGCCATGAAACAACTTTCAAACTCCTCATAATCATGTGGAAAGTTAACCTAAAGTGTTTCCATTAGGTTTGCAGTAAGTGCTTTGGTGTAAAATTGAAATGTATACTATTTGTATTGTCTAAGCATTGGATGCACTCAGATAACAACTTTTTTGTGTTGATGTCTACAGCCATGAAACAACTTTCAAACTACTCACAATCATGTGGAAAGTTAACCTAAGGTGTTTCCATTAGGTTTGCAGTAGGTGCTTTGGTGTAAAATTGAAATGTATACTATTTGTATTGTCTAAGCATTGCATGCACTCAGATAACAACTTTTTTGTGTTGATGTCTACAGCCATGAAACAACTTTCAAACTACTCACAATCATGTGGAAAGTTAACCTAAGGTGTTTCCATTAGGTTTGCAGTAGGTGCTTTGGTGTAAAATTGAAATGTATACTATTTGTATTGTCTAAGCATTGCATGCACTCAGATAACAACTTTTTTGTTTTGATGTGTACAGCCATGAAACAACTTTCAAACTACTCATAATCATGTGGGAAGTTAACCTAAGGTGTTTCCATTAGGTTTGCAGTAAGTGCTTTGGTGTAAAATTGAAATGTATACTATTTGTATTGTCTAAGCATTGGATGCACTCAGATAACAACTTTTTTGTGTTGATGTCTACAGCCATGAAACAACTTTCAAACTACTCACAATCATGTGGAAAGTTAACCTAAGGTGTTTCCATTAGGTTTGCAGTAGGTGCTTTGGTGTAAAATTGAAATGTATACTATTTGTATTGTCTAAGCATTGCATGCACTGAGATAACAACTTTTTTGTGTTGATGTGTACAGCCATGAAACAACTTTCAAACTACTCATAATCATGTGGGAAGTTAACCTAAGGTGTTTCCATTAGGTTTGCAGTAAGTACTTTGGTGTAAAATTGAAATGTATACTACTTTTATGTCAAAGCATTCTATTCACTGTGAAATCAACTTTTTTGTCTTTATGTGCACAGGTATGAAACAACTTTCAGACATATCAGAATCATTTGGGAAGTTAACCTAAAGTGTTTCCATTAGGTTTGCAGTAAGTGCTTTGGTGTAAAATTGAAATGTATACTACTTTTATGTCAAAGCATTCTATTCACTGTGAAATCAACTTTTTTGTCTTTATGTGCACAGGTATGAAACAACTTTCAGACATATCAGAATCATTTGGGAAGTTAACCTAAAGTGTTTCCATTAGGTTTGCAGTAAGTGCTTTGGTGTAAAATTGAAATGTATACTATTTGTATTGTCTAAGCATTGCATGCACTGAGATAACAACTTTTTTGTGTTGATGTGTACAGCCATGACACAATTTTCAAACTACTCATAATCATGTGGGAAGTTAACCTAAGGTGTTTCCATTAGGTCTGCAGTAAGTGCTTTGGAGTAAAATTGAAATGTATACTATTTGTACTGTCTAAGCATTGCATGCACTGAGATAACAACTTTTTTGTGTTGATGTCTACAGCCATGAAACAACTTTCAAACTACTCACAATCATGTGGAAAGTTAACCTAAGGTGTTTCCATTAGGTTTGCAGTAGGTGCTTTGGTGTAAAATTGAAATGTATACTATTTGTATTGTCTAAGCATTGCATGCACTCAGATAACAACTTTTTTGTTTTGATGTGTACAGCCATGAAACAACTTTCAAACTACTCATAATCATGTGGGAAGTTAACCTAAGGTGTTTCCATTAGGTTTGCAGTAAGTGCTTTGGTGTAAAATTGAAATGTATACGATTTGTATTGCCTAAGCATTGGATGCTCTCAGATAACAACTTTTTTGTGTTGATGTCTACAGCCATGAAACAACTTTCAAACTACTCACAATCATGTGGAAAGTTAACCTAAGGTGTTTCCATTAGGTTTGCAGTAGGTGCTTTGGTGTAAAATTGAAATGTATACTATTTGTATTGTCTAAGCATTGCATGCACTCAGATAACAACTTTTTTGTGTTGATGTGTACAGCCATGAAACAACTTTCAAACTACTCATAATCATGTGGAAAGTTAACCTAAAGTATTTCCATTAGGTTTGCAGTAAGTGCTTTGGTGTAAAATTGAAATGTATACTATTTGTATTGTCTAATCATTGCATGCACTCAGATAACAACTTTTTTGTGTTGATGTGTACAGCCATGAAACAACTTTCAAACTACTCATAATCATGTGGGAAGTTAACCTAAGGTGTTTCCATTAGGTTTGCAGTAAGTGGTTTGGAGTAAAATTGAAATGTATACTATTTGTACTGTCTAAGCATTGCATGCACTGAGATAACAACTTTTTTGTGTTGATGTCTACAGCCATGAAACAACTTTCAAACTACTCACAATCATGTGGAAAGTTAACCTAAGGTGTTTCCATTAGGTTTGCAGTAGGTGCTTTGGTGTAAAATTGAAATGTATACTATTTGTATTGTCTAAGCATTGCATGCACTCAGATAACAACTTTTTTGTTTTGATGTGTACAGCCATGAAACAACTTTCAAACTACTCATAATCATGTGGGAAGTTAACCTAAGGTGTTTCCATTAGGTTTGCAGTAAGTGCTTTTGTGTAAAATTGAAATGTATACTATTTGTATTGTCTAAGCATTGGATGCACTCAGATAACAACTTTTTTGTGTTGATGTCTACAGCCATGAAACAACTTTCAAACTACTCACAATCATGTGGAAAGTTAACCTAAGGTGTTTCCATTAGGTTTGCAGTAGGTGCTTTGGTGTAAAATTGAAATGTATACTATTTGTATTGTCTAAGCATTGCATGCACTCAGATAACAACTTTTTTGTTTTGATGTGTACAGCCATGAAACAACTTTCAAACTCCTCATAATCATGTGGAAAGTTAACCTAAAGTGTTTCCATTAGGTTTGCAGTAAGTGCTTTG
This sequence comes from Mobula birostris, assembly GCF_030028105.1. Taxonomy (NCBI): domain Eukaryota; kingdom Metazoa; phylum Chordata; class Chondrichthyes; order Myliobatiformes; family Myliobatidae; genus Mobula; species Mobula birostris. Next base: position 68,595 of record NW_027275031.1, read on the forward strand.
GTGTAAAATTGAAATGTATACTATTTGTATTGTCTAAGCATTGGATGCACTCAGATAACAACTTTTTTGTGTTGATGTCTACAGCCATGAAACAACTTTCAAACTACTCACAATCATGTGGAAAGTTAACCTAAGGTGTTTCCATTAGGTTTGCAGTAGGTGCTTTGGTGTAAAATTGAAATGTATACTATTTGTATTGTCTAAGCATTGCATGCACTCAGATAACAACTTTTTTGTGTTGATGTCTACAGCCATGAAACAACTTTCAAACTACTCACAATCATGTGGAAAGTTAACCTAAGGTGTTTCCATTAGGTTTGCAGTAGGTGCTTTGGTGTAAAATTGAAATGTATACTATTTGTATTGTCTAAGCATTGCATGCACTCAGATAACAACTTTTTTGTTTTGATGTGTACAGCCATGAAACAACTTTCAAACTACTCATAATCATGTGGGAAGTTAACCTAAGGTGTTTCCATTAGGTTTGCAGTAAGTGCTTTGGTGTAAAATTGAAATGTATACTATTTGTATTGTCTAAGCATTGGATGCACTCAGATAACAACTTTTTTGTGTTGATGTCTACAGCCATGAAACAACTTTCAAACTACTCACAATCATGTGGAAAGTTAACCTAAGGTGTTTCCATTAGGTTTGCAGTAGGTGCTTTGGTGTAAAATTGAAATGTATACTATTTGTATTGTCTAAGCATTGCATGCACTGAGATAACAACTTTTTTGTGTTGATGTGTACAGCCATGAAACAACTTTCAAACTACTCATAATCATGTGGGAAGTTAACCTAAGGTGTTTCCATTAGGTTTGCAGTAAGTACTTTGGTGTAAAATTGAAATGTATACTACTTTTATGTCAAAGCATTCTATTCACTGTGAAATCAACTTTTTTGTCTTTATGTGCACAGGTATGAAACAACTTTCAGACATATCAGAATCATTTGGGAAGTTAACCTAAAGTGTTTCCATTAGGTTTGCAGTAAGTGCTTTGGTGTAAAATTGAAATGTATACTACTTTTATGTCAAAGCATTCTATTCACTGTGAAATCAACTTTTTTGTCTTTATGTGCACAGGTATGAAACAACTTTCAGACATATCAGAATCATTTGGGAAGTTAACCTAAAGTGTTTCCATTAGGTTTGCAGTAAGTGCTTTGGTGTAAAATTGAAATGTATACTATTTGTATTGTCTAAGCATTGCATGCACTGAGATAACAACTTTTTTGTGTTGATGTGTACAGCCATGACACAATTTTCAAACTACTCATAATCATGTGGGAAGTTAACCTAAGGTGTTTCCATTAGGTCTGCAGTAAGTGCTTTGGAGTAAAATTGAAATGTATACTATTTGTACTGTCTAAGCATTGCATGCACTGAGATAACAACTTTTTTGTGTTGATGTCTACAGCCATGAAACAACTTTCAAACTACTCACAATCATGTGGAAAGTTAACCTAAGGTGTTTCCATTAGGTTTGCAGTAGGTGCTTTGGTGTAAAATTGAAATGTATACTATTTGTATTGTCTAAGCATTGCATGCACTCAGATAACAACTTTTTTGTTTTGATGTGTACAGCCATGAAACAACTTTCAAACTACTCATAATCATGTGGGAAGTTAACCTAAGGTGTTTCCATTAGGTTTGCAGTAAGTGCTTTGGTGTAAAATTGAAATGTATACTATTTGTATTGTCTAAGCATTGGATGCACTCAGATAACAACTTTTTTGTGTTGATGTCTACAGCCATGAAACAACTTTCAAACTACTCACAATCATGTGGAAAGTTAACCTAAGGTGTTTCCATTAGGTTTGCAGTAGGTGCTTTGGTGTAAAATTGAAATGTATACTATTTGTATTGTCTAAGCATTGCATGCACTCAGATAACAACTTTTTTGTTTTGATGTGTACAGCCATGAAACAACTTTCAAACTCCTCATAATCATGTGGAAAGTTAACCTAAAGTGTTTCCATTAGGTTTGCAGTAAGTGCTTTGGTGTAAAATTGAAATGTATACTATTTGTATTGTCTAAGCATTGGATGCACTCAGATAACAACTTTTTTGTGTTGATGTCTACAGCCATGAAACAACTTTCAAACTACTCACAATCATGTGGAAAGTTAACCTAAGGTGTTTCCATTAGGTTTGCAGTAGGTGCTTTGGTGTAAAATTGAAATGTATACTATTTGTATTGTCTAAGCATTGCATGCACTCAGATAACAACTTTTTTGTGTTGATGTCTA
>NW_027275032.1:0-70741 GCF_030028105.1 Mobula birostris
GTGCGCGAAAACACAGCGATATAGTGGAAGGTATGAAAGGTGCACGAAAACACAGCGATATATGGGAATCTTTGGGAGGTGCATGAAAACAGAGCGAGAAAGGGGAAGGTATAAGAGGCGTGAGAAAACACAGCAATATAGGGGGAGCTATGGGAGGTGCGTGAAAGCATGGTGATATATGGAGAAGGTATGAGAGGTGTGCGAAAACATTTTGGTGGAGGTGAATCTATGCGAGTTGCGCGAAAACACGGCGATATAGCGGAAGCTCTGAGAGGTGCGCGAAAACACAGCGATTTGGGGGAATCTATGAGAGGTGCGCGAAAATATTGCGACATATAGAAACCTATGAGAGGTGCACAAGAACACAGCAATAGAGGGGATGCTATGAAAGGTGTGCGATAACACAGCAAAAAAGGGGAAGGTATGAGAAGTATGCGATAACACAGCAAAAAAGGGGAAAGTATGAGAAGTGTGCGAAAACACAGCGATATATGGCAAACTATGGGAGGTACGTGAAAACAGGGCGATACAGGGGTACGTATGAGAGGTGCATGAAAAGACAGTGATAAGCGGGAAGCTATGAGAGGTGCGTGAAAACACAGCGATATAGGGGAAGGTATGAGTGGTGCTCGAAAACATTTCGATATAGGGGAAGCTACGAGAGGTGCGTGAAAAAACATCAATATAGTGGAAGGTATGAGAGGTGTGCGAAAACACAACGATATAAGGGAAGGTATGAGAGGTGCGTGAAAACACATCGATATAGAGGAAGCTATGGGAGGGGCGTGAAAACACAGCGATATAGGGGAATGTATGGGAGGTGCGTTAAAACACTGCGATACAGGGGAATGTATGAGAGGTGCGCAAAAGCACAGCGATATATGGGAAGCTATGAGAGGTGCACGAAAGCACGGCGATATTGGGGAAGGTTTGAGAGGTGCGCGAAAACACAGTCATATATGGGAAGTTATGGGAGTTGCGCGAAAACACGGCGATATACGTGAAGGTATGAGAGGTGCGTGAAAACACGTCGATAGAGGGGAAGGTATGAGAGATGAGCGAAAACTCAGTTAAAAAGGTGAAAGTATGAGAGGTGCATAAGAACATGGCGATATAGGCAAATATATCAGAGTTGAGCAAGACCACAGCGGTATAGGGGAATGTATGGGAGGTGCGTTAAAACACTGCGATACAGGGGAAGGTATGAGAGGTGCGCAAAAGCACAGCGATATATGGGAAGCTATGAGAGTTGCATGAAAGCACGGCGATATTGGGGAAGGTTTGAGAGGTGCGCGAAAACACAGTCATATATGGGAAGTTATGGGAGGTGCGCGAAAACACGGCGATATACGTGAAGGTATGAGAGGTGCGTGAAAACACGTCGATATAGGGGAAGGTATGAGAGATGAGCGAAAACTCAGTTAAAAAGGGGAAAGTATGAGAGGTGCGTGAGAACATGGCGATATAGGCAAATCTATCAGAGTTGAGCAAGAACACAGCGGTATAGGGGAAGGTATTATGATATAGCGGAAGCTATGCGAGGTGCGCAATAACACGACGATATAGGGGATGGAATGAGAGGAGCGCGAGAACATGGCGATATAGGCAAAGCCATCAGAGGTGAGCTAAAACACAGCGTTATAGGGGAAGGTTTTAGAGGTGCGCAAAAACACAACAATATAGGGGAAGCTATGCGAGGTGTGCAAAACCACGGCGATATAGAGGAAGCTATGAGAGGAGCACGAGAACACTGCGATTTGGTGGAAACTATGAGAGGTGCGCGAAAGCATTGCAATATATGGAAAGCTATGAGAGGTGCACGAGAACACAGCGATACAGGGGAAGCTATGACAGGTGCGTGATAACACAGCGATATAGGGATAGGTATGCGTGCTGCATGAAAACACAGTGATATCAGGGAAGGTATGAGAGGTGCGGTAAAACACGATGAAATAGGGGAAGGTATGAGAGGTACGCATTAACACAGCGATATAGCAGAAGGTATGAGCGGTGTGCGAAAACACAGTGATATAGGGGAAGCTATGGGAGGTGCGCGAACACATGGCGATATGCGTGAAGCTATGAGTGGTGCTTGAAAACACATCGATATGGTGGAAGCGATGTGAGGTGCACGAAAACACAATGATGTAGGGGACGGTATGAAAGGTGCGTAAAAACACAGCGATATAGTGGTAGGTATGCGAGGTGCATGAAAACACAGTGATATAGGGGAAGGTATGAGAGGTGCGCAAAAGCACAACGGTATAGGGGAAGGTATCAGAGGTGAGCAAAAACACAGTGATATTGGGGAAGCTATGGGAGGTGTGCGAAATCACGGCGATATACGTGAAGGTATGAGAGGTGCGTTAAAATACGTCGATATAGGGGAAGTTATGAGAGATGAGCAAAAACTCAGCTAAAAAGGGGAAGATATGAGAGATGCACGAGAACACGGCGATATAGGCAAAGCTGTGACAGGTGAGCAAAAACACAGCGATATATGGGAAGCTATGGGAGGTGCGTGGAAGCACGGCGATATAGGGGAAGATATGAGAGGTGCGCGAAAACATAGCAATGTAGGGGAAGCTGTGCGAGGTGCGCAAGAGCACGGTGATATGTGGAAGCTATGGGAGGTGCGCAAAAACACAGCGATTTGGGGGAATATATAGGAGGGGCACGATAACGCGGAAAGAAATGGGAAGCTATGGGAGGTCCATGAAAACAGTGTGAGACAGAGGAAGTGATCAGAGCTGCACGAGAGCACAGCTACTTAGGGGCGATATAGGGGAAGGTATGAGAGGAGTGTGAAAAAAGAACGATACAGGGAAGGTATGCGAGCTGCGCGAAAACGCAGTGATATAGTGGAAGCTATGAGAGGTGCGCAAAAACACAGCGATATATGGGAAGCTACGAGTGGTGCGTGTATACACAGCGATATAGTGGAAGGTATGTGAGCTGCGCGAAAACACAGCGATATATGGGAAGCTATGGGAGGTGCACGAAAACAGAGCGAGAAAGGGGAAGGTATGATAGGTGTGAGAAAACACAGCATTATAGGGGAAGCTATGGGAGGTGCGTGAAAGCACGGCGATATAGGAGAATATATGAGAGGTGCGCGAATGCATAGTAATGCAGGGGAAGCTATGCGAGGTGCGCAAGAGCACGGTGATATGGGGAAGCTATGGGAGGTGCGCAAAAACACAGCGATTTGGGGGAATATATGAGAGGTGCGCAAAAACATCGCATTAATGGGAAGCTATGAGAGGTGTGCGAAACCGCAGCGAGAAGTGGGTAGCTATGGGAAGTCCAGGAAAACAGAGCGATACACGGGATGTGATGAGAGGTGCATGAGAGCACAGCTTCTTAGGCGCAATATAGGGGAAGGTATGAGAGGAGTGTGAAAACACAACGATACAGGGAAAGCTATGCCAGCTGCGCGAAAACACAGCAATATAGGGGAAGTTATGAGAGCTGCGCGAAAACACGTCGATATAGGGGATGCTACAAGAGGTGCTTGAAAACACAGCGATATAGTGGAAGGTATGAGAGCTGCGCGAAAAGGCAGCGATATATGGGAAGCTATAGGAGGTGCACGAAAACAGAGCGAGAAAGGTGAATGTATGAGAGGTGTGAGAAAACACAGAAACATACGGGAAGCTATGGGAAGTGCGTGAAAGCACGGCGATATAGGAGAGGAATGAGAGGTGCGCGGAAACATAGAGATGTAGGGCAAGTTATGCGAGGTGCACCAGAACACGACGATATAGGGGAAGCTATGAGGTGCGCAAAAACACAGCGATTAGGGGGAATCTATGAGATGCGCGCGAAAACACGGCGAAAAATGGGAAGCTATGGGAGGTCCGTGAAAACAGGGCGATATAGAGAAAGTGATGAGAGGTGCACGAGAGCACAGCGACATAAGGGAAACTATGGGAGATGTGTGAAAACTGAGCTATATAGGGGAAGTTACGAGAGCTGCTTGAGGACACAGCGATATAGTAGAAGATATGAGATGTGCGCGAAAACACGGTGATATAGGGGAAGCTATGAGAGGTGAGCGAAAACACAGCGATATACGGGAAGCCTTGGAGGGTGCACGAAATCACAGTGATATCGGGAAAGGGATCAGAGGTGTGTGAAAACACAGTGATATAGGGGAAGCTATGGGATGTGTGCGAAAACACAGCGATATAGGGGAAGCTATGGGAAGTGCGCAAACACACGTGATATAAGGGCAGGTATGAGAGGTGTGCGAAATGGCAGCGATACATGGGAAGCTATGAGAGGTGAGCGAAAACACAGCGATATAGGGGAAGGTATGAGAGGTGCGCAAAAACACATCGATATGGGGGAAGCTATGAGAGATGCGCAAAAACACAGCGATATAGGGGAAGCTATGGGAGATCCGTGAAACAGGGCGATAAAGAGAAATTGATGAGAGGTGCACGAGAGCACAGCGACATAGGGGAAGCTATGGGAAGTGCGCGAACACACGGTGATATAGGGGCAGGTATGAGAGGTGTGCGAAAACACATCGATATGGGGGAAGCTATGAGAGATGCGCAAAAACACAGCGATATAGGGGAAGCTATGGGAGATCCGTGAAAACAGGGCGATATAGAGAAATTGATGAGAGGTGCACGAGAGCACAGCGACATAGGGGAAGCTATGGGAGATGCGTAAAAACTGAGGAATATAGGGGAAGTTATGAAAGCTGCTTGATGACACAGTGATATAGGAGAAGATATGAGATGTGCGCGAAAACAGGGTGATATAGGGGAAGCTATAAGAGGTGAACGAAAACACAGCGATATAGAGGAAGCCTTGGAGGGTGTGCGAAATCACAGTGACATCGGGAAAGGGATCAGAGGTGCGTGAACACACAGCGATATAGGGGAAGCTATGGGAGGTGTGCGAAAACACAGCGATATAGGGGAATGTATGGGAGGTGCTTGATAACACAGCGATATAGGGGAAGGTATGACAGGTGCGTGAACACACAGTGATATAGGGGAAGCTATGGGAGGTGTGCGAAAACACAGCGATATAGGGGAATATATGGGAGGTGCTTGATAACACAGCGATATAGGGGAAGGTATGACAGGTGCGTGAACACACAGCGATATAGGGGAAGCTATGGGAGGTGTGCGAAAACACAGCGATATAGGGGAATATATGGGAGGTGCTTGATAACACAGCGATATAGGGGAAGGTATGACAGGTGCACGAAAACACAGTGATATAGGGGAGGCTATGGGAGGTGCGCGAAAACAGGGCGATACAGGCAAAGCTATCAGAGGTGAGCAAAAACACAGCTATATAGGGGAAAGTATGAGAGGTGTGTGAAAACACAACAATATAGGGGAAGCTATGAAAGGTGCGCGAAAACGGTGATATAGGGGAAGCTATGAGAGGTGCGCGAAAACACTGCGGTTTGGGGGAAGCTATCAGAAGTGTACGAAAAAATTGCAATATATGGCAAGCTATGAGAGGTGCGCGATAACACAGCGATAGAACGGAAGTTATGAGAGGTGCGTGAAAACACGGCGATATAGGGGAATTTATGCGAGGTGTGCGAAAACACGACTATATGGGGGAAGCTATGAGAGCTGTGCGAAAACATTGCAATATATGGAAAGATATGAGAGGTGCACGAGAACGCAGCGATAGAGGGGAAGCGATGAGAGGTGCGCGAAAACACAGTGATATAGGGGAAGGTATGAAGGTGCGCGAAAATCAGGGATATAGAGGAAGCTATGGGAGGTGTGCGAAGGCACGGCAATATACCTGAAGGTATGAGTGGTGCTTGAAAACACGTCGATATAAGGGAAGTGATGAGAGGTGCGCGAAAACACACTGATATTAGGGCAAGTATGCGAGGTGCATGAAAACACATCGATATAGGGGAAGCTGCGAGAGGTGCGCGAAAACACAGCGAAATAGTGGAAGGTATGAGAAGTGTGTGAAGACACAGCGATATATGGGAAGCTATGGGAGGTGCACAAAAACAGAGCGAGAAAGGGGAAGTTATGAGAGGTGCACAAAAACACATCGATATGAGGAAGCTACGAGTGGTACGTGAATACACAGCGATATAGTGGAAGGTAGGAGAGGTGCGCGAAAACACAGCGAGATATGGGAAGCTATGGGAGGTGCACGAAAACAGAGCAAGAAAGGGGAAGGTATGAGAGGTGTGAGAAAGCACAGCATTTTAGGGGAAGCTTTGGGAGGTGCGTGAAAGCACGGCGATATAGGAGAATATATGAGAGGTGCGCGAAAACATAGTAATGTAGGGGAAGCTATGTGAGGTGCGCAAGAGCACGGTGATATGGGGAAGCTATGGGAGGTGCGCAAAAACACAGCGATTTGGGGGAATATATGAGAGGGGCGCGAAAACATCGCAATATATGGGAAGCTAAGAGAGGTGCGCAAAAACGCGGCAAGAAATGGGAAGCTATGGGAGGTCCATGAAAACAGTGCGATACACGGGATGTGATGAGAGGTGCACGAGAGCACAGCTACTTAGGGATGGTGATGAGAGGTACGCAAAATCACAGCGATATAGGGGACGGTATGAGAGGTGCGTGAAAACACAGTGACATGGGGTAGGTATGCGAGGTGCATGAATACAGTGATATAGGGGAAGCTATAGGAGGTGCACAAAAACAGAGCCATAAAGGGGAATGCATGAGAGGTGTGAGAAAACACAACGATATAGGGGAAGCTATGGGAGGTGTGCGAAAACACAGCGATATAGGGGAATATATGGGAGGTGCTTGATAACACAGCGATATAGGGGAAGGTATGACAGGTGCACGAAAACACAGTGATATAGGGGAGGCTATGGGAGGCGCGCGAAAACAGGGCGATACAGGCAAAGCTATCAGAGGTGAGCAAAAACACAGCTATATAGGGGAAAGTATGAGAGGTGTGTGAAAACACAACAATATAGGGGAAGCTATGAAAGGTGCGCGAAAACGGTGATATAGGGGAAGCTATGAGAGGTGCGCGAAAACACTGCGGTTTGGGGGAAGCTATCAGAAGTGTACGAAAAAATTGCAATATATGGCAAGCTATGAGAGGTGCGCGATAACACAGCGATAGAACGGAAGTTATGAGAGGTGCGTGAAAACACGGCGATATAGGGGAATTTATGCGAGGTGTGCGAAAACACGACTATATGGGGGAAGCTATGAGAGCTGTGCGAAAACATTGCAATATATGGAAAGATATGAGAGGTGCACGAGAATGCAGCGATAGAGGGGAAGCTATGAGAGGTGCGCGAAAACACAGTGATATAGGGGAAGGTATGAAGGTGCGCGAAAATCAGGGATATAGAGGAAGCTATGGGAGGTGTGCGAACGCACGGCAATATACCTGAAGGTATGAGTGGTGCTTGAAAACACGTCGATATAAGGGAAGTGATGAGAGGTGCGCGAAAACACACTGATATTAGGGCAAGTATGCGAGGTGCATGAAAACACATCGATATAGGGGAAGCTGCGAGAGGTGCGCGAAAACACAGCGAAATAGTGGAAGGTATGAGAAGTGTGTGAAGACACAGCGATATATGGGAAGCTATGGGAGGTGCACAAAAACAGAGCGAGAAAGGGGAAGTTATGAGAGGTGCACAAAAACACATCGATATGGGGAAGCTACGAGTGGTACGTGAATACACAGCGATATAGTGGAAGGTAGGAGAGGTGCGCGAAAACACAGCGAGATATGGGAAGCTATGGGAGGTGCACGAAAACAGAGCAAGAAAGGGGAAGGTATGAGAGGTGTGAGAAAGCACAGCATTTTAGGGGAAGCTTTGGGAGGTGCGTGAAAGCACGGCGATATAGGAGAATATATGAGAGGTGCGCGAAAACATAGTAATGTAGGGGAAGCTATGTGAGGTGCGCAAGAGCACGGTGATATGGGGAAGCTATGGGAGGTGCGCAAAAACACAGCGATTTGGGGGAATATATGCGAGGGGCGCGAAAACATCGCAATATATGGGAAGCTAAGAGAGGTGCGCAAAAACGCGGCAAGAAATGGGAAGCTATGGGAGGTCCATGAAAACAGTGCGATACACGGGATGTGATGAGAGGTGCACGAGAGCACAGCTACTTAGGGATGGTGATGAGAGGTACGCAAAATCACAGCGATATAGGGGACGGTATGAGAGGTGCGTGAAAACACAGTGACATGGGGTAGGTATGCGAGGTGCATGAATACAGTGATATAGGGGAAGCTATAGGAGGTGCACAAAAACAGAGCCATAAAGGGGAATGCATGAGAGGTGTGAGAAAACACAACGATATAGGGGAAGCTATGGGAGGTGTGCGAAAACACAGCGATATAGGGGAATATATGGGAGGTGCTTGATAACACAGCGATATAGGGGAAGGTATGACAGGTGCACGAAAACACAGTGATATAGGGGAGGCTATGGGAGGTGCGCGAAAACAGGGCGATACAGGCAAAGCTATCAGAGGTGAGCAAAAACACAGCTATATAGGGGAAAGTATGAGAGGTGTGTGAAAACACAACAATATAGGGGAAGCTATGAAAGGTGCGCGAAAACGGTGATATAGGGGAAGCTATGAGAGGTGCGCGAAAACACTGCGGTTTGGGGGAAGCTATCAGAAGTGTACGAAAAAATTGCAATATATGGCAAGCTATGAGAGGTGCGCGATAACACAGCGATAGAACGGAAGTTATGAGAGGTGCGTGAAAACACGGCGATATAGGGGAATTTATGCGAGGTGTGCGAAAACACGACTATATGGGGGAAGCTATGAGAGCTGTGCGAAAACATTGCAATATATGGAAAGATATGAGAGGTGCACGAGAATGCAGCGATAGAGGGGAAGCTATGAGAGGTGCGCGAAAACACAGTGATATAGGGGAAGGTATGAAGGTGCGCGAAAATCAGGGATATAGAGGAAGCTATGGGAGGTGTGCGAACGCACGGCAATATACCTGAAGGTATGAGTGGTGCTTGAAAACACGTCGATATAAGGGAAGTGATGAGAGGTGCGCGAAAACACACTGATATTAGGGCAAGTATGCGAGGTGCATGAAAACACATCGATATAGGGGAAGCTGCGAGAGGTGCGCGAAAACACAGCGAAATAGTGGAAGGTATGAGAAGTGTGTGAAGACACAGCGATATATGGGAAGCTATGGGAGGTGCACAAAAACAGAGCGAGAAAGGGGAAGTTATGAGAGGTGCACAAAAACACATCGATATGGGGAAGCTACGAGTGGTACGTGAATACACAGCGATATAGTGGAAGGTAGGAGAGGTGCGCGAAAACACAGCGAGATATGGGAAGCTATGGGAGGTGCACGAAAACAGAGCAAGAAAGGGGAAGGTATGAGAGGTGTGAGAAAGCACAGCATTTTAGGGGAAGCTTTGGGAGGTGCGTGAAAGCACGGCGATATAGGAGAATATATGAGAGGTGCGCGAAAACATAGTAATGTAGGGGAAGCTATGTGAGGTGCGCAAGAGCACGGTGATATGGGGAAGCTATGGGAGGTGCGCAAAAACACAGCGATTTGGGGGAATATATGCGAGGGGCGCGAAAACATCGCAATATATGGGAAGCTAAGAGAGGTGCGCAAAAACGCGGCAAGAAATGGGAAGCTATGGGAGGTCCATGAAAACAGTGCGATACACGGGATGTGATGAGAGGTGCACGAGAGCACAGCTACTTAGGGATGGTGATGAGAGGTACGCAAAATCACAGCGATATAGGGGACGGTATGAGAGGTGCGTGAAAACACAGTGACATGGGGTAGGTATGCGAGGTGCATGAATACAGTGATATAGGGGAAGCTATAGGAGGTGCACAAAAACAGAGCCATAAAGGGGAATGCATGAGAGGTGTGAGAAAACACAACGATATAGGGGAAGCTATGGGAGGTGTGCGAAAACACAGCGATATAGGGGAATATATGGGAGGTGCTTGATAACACAGCGATATAGGGGAAGGTATGACAGGTGCACGAAAACACAGTGATATAGGGGAGGCTATGGGAGGCGCGCGAAAACAGGGTGATACAGGCAAAGCTATCAGAGGTGAGCAAAAACACAGCTATATAGGGGAAAGTATGAGAGGTGTGTGAAAACACAACAATATAGGGGAAGCTATGAAAGGTGCGCGAAAACGGTGATATAGGGGAAGCTATGAGAGGTGCGCGAAAACACTGCGGTTTGGGGGAAGCTATCAGAAGTGTACGAAAAAATTGCAATATATGGCAAGCTATGAGAGGTGCGCGATAACACAGCGATAGAACGGAAGTTATGAGAGGTGCGTGAAAACACGGCGATATAGGGGAATTTATGCGAGGTGTGCGAAAACACGACTATATGGGGGAAGCTATGAGAGCTGTGCGAAAACATTGCAATATATGGAAAGATATGAGAGGTGCACGAGAATGCAGCGATAGAGGGGAAGCTATGAGAGGTGCGCGAAAACACAGTGATATAGGGGAAGGTATGAAGGTGCGCGAAAATCAGGGATATAGAGGAAGCTATGGGAGGTGTGCGAACGCACGGCAATATACCTGAAGGTATGAGTGGTGCTTGAAAACACGTCGATATAAGGGAAGTGATGAGAGGTGCGCGAAAACACACTGATATTAGGGCAAGTATGCGAGGTGCATGAAAACACATCGATATAGGGGAAGCTGCGAGAGGTGCGCGAAAACACAGCGAAATAGTGGAAGGTATGAGAAGTGTGTGAAGACACAGCGATATATGGGAAGCTATGGGAGGTGCACAAAAACAGAGCGAGAAAGGGGAAGTTATGAGAGGTGCACAAAAACACATCGATATGGGGAAGCTACGAGTGGTACGTGAATACACAGCGATATAGTGGAAGGTAGGAGAGGTGCGCGAAAACACAGCGAGATATGGGAAGCTATGGGAGGTGCACGAAAACAGAGCAAGAAAGGGGAAGGTATGAGAGGTGTGAGAAAGCACAGCATTTTAGGGGAAGCTTTGGGAGGTGCGTGAAAGCACGGCGATATAGGAGAATATATGAGAGGTGCGCGAAAACATAGTAATGTAGGGGAAGCTATGTGAGGTGCGCAAGAGCACGGTGATATGGGGAAGCTATGGGAGGTGCGCAAAAACACAGCGATTTGGGGGAATATATGAGAGGGGCGCAAAAACATCGCAATATATGGGAAGCTAAGAGAGGTGCGCAAAAACGCGGCAAGAAATGGGAAGCTATGGGAGGTCCATGAAAACAGTGCGATACACGGGATGTGATGAGAGGTGCACGAGAGCACAGCTACTTAGGGATGGTGATGAGAGGTACGCAAAATCACAGCGATATAGGGGACGGTATGAGAGGTGCGTGAAAACACAGTGACATGGGGTAGGTATGCGAGGTGCATGAATACAGTGATATAGGGGAAGCTATAGGAGGTGCACAAAAACAGAGCCATAAAGGGGAATGCATGAGAGGTGTGAGAAAACACAACGATATAGGGGAAGCTATGAGAGATGCGCGAAAACACCGCGATTTGGGGAAGCTATCAGAAGTGCACGAAAACATCGCAAAATATCGCAAGCAATGAGAGGTGCGCGAATTCACAGCAACTGAACGGAAGGTATGGTAGGTGCGTGAAAACACGGCAATATAGGGGAAGCTTTGGAGGGTGCGCGAAATCACAGTGATATCGGGAAAGCGATCAGAGGTGTGTGAAAACACACCGATATAGGGAAAGCTATAGGAGGTGTGCGAAAACACAGCGATATAGGGGAATGTATGGGAGGTGCTTGAAAATACAGCGATATAGGGGAAGGTATGGGAGGTGCGCGAAAACACGGCGATATACGTGAAGGTATGGGAGGTCCGGGAAAACATGTCGATACAGGCAAAGCTATCAGCGGTGAGCGAAAACACAGCAATATAGGGGAAGTTATGAGGGGTGCGCGAAAACACAGTGATATAGGGGAATCTATTGAAGGTGCACGAATACACGGCGATATACATGAACGTATGAGTGGTGCTTGAAAACACATCGATATAGGGGAAGTGATGAGAGGTGTGCAAAAACACAGCGATATAGGGGACAGTATGCGAGGTGCATTAAAACAGTGATATAGGGGAAGCTATAGGAGGTGCACAAAAACAGAGCAAGAAAGGGGAATGTATGAGAGGTGTGAGAAAACACAACGATATAGGGGAAGCTAAGCGAGGTGCGCGAAAACGGTGATATAGGGGAAGCTATGAGAGGTGCGCGAAAACACCGCGATTTGGGGGAAGCTATCAGAAGTGCACGAAAACATTGCAATATATGGCACGCTATGAGAGATGCACGAAAACACAGCGATAGAACGGAAGGTATTGGAGGTGCGTGAAAACACGGCGATATAGGGGAAGCTATCCGAGGCATGCGAAAACACGGCGATATGGGGGAAGCTATGAGAGGTACACAAGAACACTGCTATTTGGGGGAAGCTATGAGAGTTGTGCAAAAATATTTCAATATATGGAAAGCTATGAAAGGTACACGAGAACACAGCGATAGAGGGGAAGCTCTGAGAGGTGTGTGAACACACGGCGATATACGTGAAGGTATGAGTGGTGCTTGAAAACATGTCGATATAGGGGAAGTGATGAGAGGTGCGCTAAAACACAGCAATATAGGGGACGGTATGAGAGGTGCGTGAAAACTTTGTGATATAGGGGCAGGTATGCGAGGTGCGCAAAAACACAGCGATATAGAGGAAGCTATGGGAGGTGCGTGAAAACACAGCGATATAGGGGAAGGGATGAGAGGTGCGTGAAAACACAGTGATATAGGGGAAGCTATGGGAGGTGCGTGAAAACACAGCGATATAGGAGAATGTATGGAATGTGCTTTAAAACACTGCGATATAGAGGAAGCTATGGGAGGTGCGCAAAAACACAGTGATATAGGGGCAGGTATGAGTGCTGCGCGAAAACATATCGATATAGGGGTCGCTTCGAGAGGTGCGTGAAAAAACATCGATATAGTGGAATGTATCAGAGGTGTGCGAAAACACAACGATATAGGGGACGGTGTGAGACATGCGTGAAAAGACGGCGATATAGGGGAAGCTATGGGAGGTGCGTGAAAACACAGCGATATAGTGAAATGTATGGGAGGTGCGTTAAAACACTGCGATATAGGGGAAGCTATGGGAGGTGCGCAAAAACACAGCGATTTGGGGGAATACATGAGAGGGGCACGAAAACATCGCAATGTATGGGAAGCTAAGAGAGGTGCGCGAAAACGCGGCAAGAAATGGGAAGCTATGGGAGGTCCATGAAAACAGTGCGATACACGGGATGTGATGAGAGGTGCACGAGAGCACAGCTACTTAGGGGTGGTATAGGGGAAGGTATGAGAGGAATGTGAAAACACAACGATACAGGGAAAGCTATGCGAGCTGCGCGAAAACACAGCGATATAGGGGAAGTTATGAGAGCTGCTCAAAAACACGTTGATATAGGGGAAGCTACAAGAGGTGCTCGAAAACACAGCGATATAGTGGAAGGTATGAGAGTTGCCCGAAAAGACAGTGATATATGGAAAGCTATAGGAGGTGCACGAAAACAGATCGAGAAAGGGGAATGTATGACAGGTGTGAGAAAACACAGCAATATAGGGGAAGCTATGGGAGGTGCGTGAAAGCACGGCGATATAGGAAAGGTATGAGAGGTGCGCGGAAACATAGAGATGTAGGACAAGTTATGCGAGGGGCGCCAGAACACGGCGATATAGGAGAAGCTATGAGAGGTGCACAAAAACACAGCGATTTGGGGGAATTTATGAGAGGCGCGTGAAAACGCGGCGAAAAATGGGAAGCTATGGGATGTCCGTGAAAACAGGGCGATATAGAGGAAGTGGTGAGAGGTGCACGAGAGCAAAGAGACATAAGGGAAGCTATGGGAGATATGTGAAAACTGAGCTATATAGGGGAAGTTACGAGAGCTGCTTGATGACACAGCGATATAGGAGAAGATATGAGATGTGCGCGAAAACACGGTGATAGAGGGGAATCTATGAGAGGTGAGCGAAAACACAGCGATATAGGGGAAGGCTTGGACGGTGCGCGAAATCACAGTGATATCGGGAAAGGGATCAGAGGTGCGTGAAAACACAGCGATATAGGGGAAGCTGTGGGATGTGTGCGAAAACACGGCGATATAGGGGAATGTATGGGAGGTGCTTGAAAACACAGCGATATAGGGGAAGGTATGACAAGGTGCACGAAAACACAGTGATATAGGGGAAGCTATGGGAGGTGCGCGAAAACAGGGCGATATACGTGAAGGTATGAGAGGTGCGCGAGAACATGGCGATACAGGCAAAGCTATCAGAGGTGAGCAGAAACTCAGCAATATGGGGAAGCTATGAGAGGTGCGTGATAACACAGCGATATAGGGGAAGCTATGAGGGGTGCACGAAAACACAGTGATATAGGGGAAGCTATGGGAGGTGCGCGAACACACGGTGATATACGTGAAGGTATGAGTGGTGCTTGAAAACACGTCGATATAGGGGAAGTGATGAGAGGTACGCAAAATCACAGCGATATAGGGGACGGTATGAGAGGTGCGTGAAAACACAGTGACATGGGGTAGGTATGCGAGGTGCATGAATACAGTGATATAGGGGAAGCTATAGGAGGTGCACAAAAACAGAGCCATTAAGGGGAATGCATGAGAGGTGTGAGAAAACACAGCGATATAGGGGAAACTATGAGAGGTGTGCAAAAACACGTCGATATAGTGGAAGCTACAAGAAGTGCTCGAAAACACAGCGATATAGTGGAAGGTATGAGAGCTGCCCGAAAAGACAGTGATATATGGAAAGCTATAGGAAGTGCACGAAAACAGAGCGAGAAAGGGTAATGTATGAGAGGTGTGAGAAAACACAGCAATATAGGGGAAGCTATGGGAGGTGCGTGAAAGCACGGCGATATAGGAGAGGTATGAGAGGTGCGTGGAAACATAGGGATGTAGGGCAAAGTATGCGAGGTGCGCCAGAACACGGCGATATAGGGGAAGGTATGAGAGGTGCGTGAAAACGCTTCGATATAGGGGAAGGTATGAGGGATGAGCGAATACTCAGCTAAAAAGGGGAAGGTGTGTGAGGTGCACAAGAATACGTCGATATAGGCAAAACTATGAGAGGTGCAAAAACACAGCGATATAGGGGTAGGTATGAGGGGTGGTGAAAACACAACCATATAGGGGATGCTATGCGAGGTGCGTGAAAGCAGAGCGATATAGGGGAAGTGATGAGAGGTGTACGGGAACACAGCAATATAGGGGAAGATATGAGAGGTCTGCAGAAACACGGCGATATAGGGGAAGATATGCGAGGTGCGCAAAAACACAGCGATATAGGGGAAGCTATGAGAGGTGCGCAAAAACACAGCGAAATAGTGGAAGGTATGAGAAGTGTGCGAATCACAGCGATATATGGGAAGCTATGGGAGGTGCACAAAAACAGAGCGAGAAAGGGGAAGTTATGAGAGGTGCGCAAAAACACATCGATATAGGGGAAGCTACGAGAGGTGCGCGAAAACACAGCGAAATAGTGGAAGCTATGAGATGTGTGCGAAGACAGCGATATATGGGAAGCTATGGGAGGTGCACAAAAACAGAGCGAGAAAGGGGAAGTTATGAGAGGTGCGCGAAAACACATCGATATAGGGGAAGCTACGAGTGGTGCACGAATACACAGCGATATAGTGGAAGGTAGGAGAGGTGCGCGAAAACACAGCGATTTATGGGAAGCTATGGGAGGTGCACGAAAACAGAGCAAGAAAGGGGAAGGTATGAGAGGTTTGAGAAAGCACAGCACTATAGGGGAAGCTTTGGGAGGTGCGTGAAAGCACGGCGATATAGGAGAATATATGAGAGGTGCGCGAAAACATAGTAATGTAGGGGAAGCTATGTGAGGTGCGCAAAAAACACAGCGATTTGGGGGAATATATGAGAGGGGTGCGAAAACATCGCAATATATGGGAAGCTAAGAGAGGTGCGCGAAAACGCGGCAAGAAGTGGGAAGCTATGGGAGGTCCATGAAAACAGTGCGATACACGGGATGTGATGAGAGGTGCACGAGAGCACAGCTACTTAGGGGTGGTATAGGGGAAGATATGAGAGGAATGTGAAAACACAACGATACAGGGAAAGCTATGCGAGCTGCGCGAAAACACAGCGATATAGGGGAAGTTATGAGAGCTGCTCAAAAACACGTTGATATAGGGGAAGCTACAAGACGTGCTCGAAAACACAGCGATATAGTGGAAGGTATGAGAGTTGCCCGATAAGACAGTGATATATGGAAAGCTATAGGAGGTGCACGAAAACAGAGCGAGAAAGGGGAATGTATGAGAGGTGTGAGAAAACACAGCAATATAGGGGAAGCTATGGGAGGTGCGTGAAAGCACGGCGATATAGGAGAGGTATGAGAGGTGCGCGGAAACATAGAGCTGTAGGGCAAGTTATGCGAGGTGCGCCAGAACACGGCGATATAGGGGAAGCTATGAGAGGTGCGCAAAAACACAGTGATTTGGGGGAATCTATGAGAGGCGCACGAAAACGTGGCGAAAAATGGGAAGCTATGGGATGTCCGTGAAAACAGGGCGATATAGAGGAACTGGTGAGAGGTGCGCAAGAGCACAGAGATATAAGGGAAGGTATGGGAGATATGTGAAAACTGAGCTATATAGGGGAAGTTACGAGAGCTGCTTGATGACACAGCGATATAGGAGAAGATATGAGATGTGCGCGAAAACACGGTGATATAGGGGAATCTATGAGAGGTGAGCGAAAACACAGCGATATAGGGGAAGCCTTGGAGGGTGCGCAAAATCACAGTGATATCGGGAAAGGGATCAGAGGTGCGTGAAAACACAGCGATATAGGGAAAGCTATGGGATGTGTGCGAAAACACGGCGATATAGGGGAATGTATGGGAGGTGCTTGAAAACACAGCGATATAGGGGAAGGTATGACAGGTGCACGAAAACACAGTGATATAGGGGAAGCTATGGGAGGTGCGCGAAAACAGGGCGATATACGTGAAGGTATGAGAGGTGCGCGAGAACATGGCGATACAGGCAAAGCTATCAGTGGTGAGCAGAAACTCAGCAATATAGGGGAAGCTATGAGAGGTGCGTGATAACACAGCAATATAGGGGAAGCTATGAGGGGTGCGCGAAAACACAGTGATATAGGGGAAGCTATGGGAGGTGCGCGAACACACGGTGATATACGTGAAGGTATGAGTGGTGCTTGAAAACACGTCGATATAGGGGAAGTGATGAGAGGTATGCAAAATCACAGCGATATAGGGGACGGTATGAGAGGTGCGTGAAAACACAGTGACATGGGATAGGTATGCGAGGTGCATGAATACAGTGATATAGGGGAAGCTATAGGAGGTGCACAAAAGCAGAGCCATAAAGCGGAATGCATGAGAGGTGTGAGAAAACACAACAATATAGGGGAAGCTATGCGAGTTGCACGAAAACAGAGTGATATAGGGGAAGCTATGAGAGATGCGCGAAAATACTGCGATTTGGGGAAGCTATCAGAAGTGCACGAAAACATCACAAAATATGGCAAGCTATGAGAGGTGCACGAAATCACAGCGACAGAACGGAAGGTATGGTAGGTGCGTGAAAACACGGCAATATAGGGGAAGCCTTGGAGGGTGCGCGAAATCACAGTGATATCGGGAAAGCGATCAGAGGTGTGTGAAAACACACCGATATAGGGGAAGCTATAGGAGGTATGCGAAAACACAGCAATATAGGGGAAGGTATGGGAGGTGCGCGAAAACACAGCGATATACGTGAAGGTATGGGAGGTCCGGGAAAACATGTCGATACAGGCAAAGCTATCAGCGGTGAGCGAAAACACAGCAATATAGGGGAAGTTATGAGGGGGTGCGCGAAAACACAGAGATATAGGGGAAGCTATTGAAGGTGCACGAATACACGGCGATATACATGAAGGTATGAGTGGTGCTTGAAAACACGTCGATATAGGGGAAGTGATGAGAGGTGCGCGGAAACACAGCGATATAGGGGACGGTATGAGAGGTGCGTGAAAACTTTGTGATATAGGGGCAGGTATGCAAGGTGCGCAAAAACACAGCGATATAGGGGAAGCTATGGGAGTTGCGTGAAAACACAGCGATATAGGGGAAGCTATGGGAGGTGCACAAAAACACAGTGATATAGGGGAATGTATGAGTGGTGCGCGAAAACATCGATATAGGGGACGCTTCGAGAGGTGCGTGAAAAAACATCGATATAGTGGAATGTATCAGAGGTGTGCGAAAACACAACGATATAGGGGACGGTGTGAGTCATGCGTGAAAAGACGGCGATATAGGGGAAGCTATGGGAGGTGCGTGAAAACACAGCGATATAGTGAAATGTATGGGAGGTGCGTTAAAACACTGCAATATAGGGGAAGCTATGGGAGGTGCGTGAAAACACGGCGATATACGTGAAGGTATGAGAGGTGCGTGAAAACGCGTCGATATAGGGGAAGGTATGAGGGATGAGCGAATACTCAGCTAAAAAGGGGAAGGTGTGTGAGGTGCACAAGAACACGTCGATATAGGCAAAACTATGAGAGGTCAGCAAAAACACAGCGATATAGGGGAAGGTATGAGATGTGCGCGAAAACACAACCATATAGGGGATGCTATGCGAGGTGCGCGAAAGCAGAGCGATATAGGAGAAGTGATGAGAGGTGTACGGGAACACAGCAATATAGGGGAAGATATGAGAGGTCTGCAGAAACACAGGGATATAGGTGAAGATATGCGAGGTGCGCAAAAACACAGCGATATAGGGGAAGCTATGAGAGGTGCGCAAAAACACAGTGATATAGGGGAAGGTATGAGAGCTGCGCGAGAACACAGTAGAGGTTTGCTGTGTGCACCCCTGCATTTTATGACAAACCTCTGAAGCTCCTCAACCCCCAAATCAGTGCGCACCCTCATGCTGCGTTTTTTAATGTCGAGACAGCCATTTTCTGAACTGTTTGACAAGGTTTATGCTCGAAGATAATCGCATGAGCGTTCGGATTCAATACGAGCTTGAAGTTGCACCAAGATTTGCAAAGAATTTGCAATGATTATTTTTCTTCCCGAGACAACAATTGGTTGTGAATATGCGTGCGCACGGAGTTTTGGGGTGAACATGATTTGGGGGTGCGCGCTTATTTAGGGCTGCGTTCTCGCACATGAGGGTGCGCATTGATTTGGGGATTGAGGAGATTCAGAGGTTTGTCATAAAATGCAGGGGTGCGCAGGGATTCTGGTGGCTCACGTGGATTATTGAGATGCGCGCAGATTTAGTCGTTGTGTTGCAGGGACGAGGCTCGGAGATTAAGTTAGGAAGTAGACGAGGGTGTGAGCGTTAACGGCAAACAGGAAGGTGTTCAGGGAAGCAGAAGGTAGGCAGAACTATCCTGACACGGAGCGTAGAAAGGAAAGCAGCGGGCAAAACCTCTCTTGGCACGGAGAGACGGAATTACACAGGTAAACCTCGGCGCTGAAGTAAAACTTAGAATACTTGACACGGAGAGACTGAGTTTCAGAGGTCACCATCGGAAATGAACTGGAAGTTGGAAAACGTACCCTAACAGGGAGAGACTGAGTTTCAGACCTCTCAAAGCTTTCCCAAAAGCTCTGTGTTTTCGCGCACCTCCCATAGCTTCCCAGATATTGCTGTGTTTTCACCGGCCTATCATACCTTCCCCTATATCACTGTGTTTTAGCGCACCTCCCATAGCTTCCCCTACATCGCTGTTTTCGCGCACATCTCATATCATCCCCTATATTGCCGTGTTTTCACGCACCTCCCAGAGCTTCCCCTAAATCGCTGTTTTCGCGCACCTCTTATACCTTCCTCTACATCGCTCTGTAATTGTGCAGCTCACATAGCTTCCCCCTATATCGCCGTGTTTTCACTCACCTCTCACTCCTTCCCCTGTATCACCGCGTTTTCGCGCAACTCTCATACATTCTCCTACATTGCTGTGTTTTCGCGCACCACCCATAGTTTCCCCTATATCGCTGTGTATTCGCGCACCTCCCATAGCTTCCCCTATATCACTGTTTTTTCGCTTCCCTCTCATAACTTCCCATATATCGCCGTGTTTTCGTGGACCTCACATAGATTCCCCTACATCGCTGTGTTGTCGCGCACTTCTCATACCTTCCCTATATCGTGTATTCGGGCACCTCTCATACCAACCCCTATATCGCCGTCTTTACGCAGACATCCCATACCTTCCCCTATGTCGCTGTGTTTTTCCTCACCGCTCATCCATTCCCCTGCATTGCTGTGTTTTCGCGCACCTTCCATAGCTTCCCCAACATCGCCGTGTTTTCGCGCACCTCTCATAGCTTCCCCTATATCATCATGTTTTCTTGCACTTCTCATACCTTCCCCTACATCGCTGTGTTTTCGCGCACCTCCCATAGCTTCCCCAACATTGCCGTGTTTTTGTTCACCTCTCATAACTTCCCCTATAACGCTGTGATTTCGCGCAACTCTCATACCTTCCCCTACATCGCTGTGTTTTCGCGCACCTCTCTTAGCTTCCACGACATCGCTTTGTTTTCACACACCTCTCATACCTTCCCCTATATCGCTGTGTTTCCGCACACCTCTCACTCCTTTCCCTGTATGGCCGCGTTTTCCAGCACCTCTCATACATTCTCCTACATTGCTGTGTTTTCGCGCAACTCTCATACATTGCACTATATCGCTGTGTTTTCGCACACGTCCCATACCTTTCAGTATATTGCTGTGATTTCGCACACCTCCCATAGCTACCCCTATTTTGTTGTGTTTTTGCGCACCTCCCATAGCTTCCCCTATATCACTCTGTTTTCGCTTCCCTCTCATAACTTCTCCTATATCGCCCTGTTTTCGCGCACCTCAGATAGATTCCCCTACATCGGTGTGTTGTCGCGCACTTCTCATACCTTCCCCTATATCGTCGTGCATTCGGGCACCTCTCATATCATCCCCTATGTCGCCGTCTTTACGCAGACATCCCATAGCTTCCCCTACGTCGCTGTGTTTTTGCTTACCTCTCATCCATTCCCCTACATTGCTGTGTTTTCGCTCACCTCTCATCCATTCCCCTACATTGCTGTGTTTTCGCGCACCTCTCATAGCTTCCCCTATATCGTCGTGTTTTCTTGCACTTCTCATACCTTCCCCTATATCGCTGTGTTTTCGTGCACCTCCCATAGCTTTCCCTACATTGCTGTGTTTTTGTTCACCTCTCATAACTTCCCCTATAACGCTCTGATTTCGCACACCTCTCATACCTTCCCCTACATCGCTGTGTTTTCGCACACCTCTCATAGACTCCCCAACATCGCCGTGTTTTCACGCAACACTCATACTTTCCCCTGTATCGCTGTGTTTTCACGCACATCCAATAGTTTCCTACATATCGCCTAGTTTTTGTGCAGCTCTCCTACCTTCCTCTATGTTGCTGTGATTTTGCGCACCTCTCATCCATTCCTCTACATTGCTGTGTTTTCGCTCACCTCTCATCCATTCCCCTACATTGCTGTGTTTTCGCGCACCTCCCACAGCTTCCCCAACATCGCCGTGTTTTCGCACACCTCTCATAGCTTCCCCTATATCGCCGTGTTTTCTTGCACTTCTCATACCTTCCCCTATATCGCTGTGTTTTCGTGCACCTCCCATAGCTTTCCCTACATCGCTGTGTTTTTGTTCACCTCTCATAACTTCCCCTATAACGCTCTGATTTCGCGCACCTCTCATACCTTCCCTTACATCACTGTGTTTTTGCACACCTCTCATAGACTCCCCAACATCGCCGTGTTTTCGCGCAACACTCATACCTTCCACTATATCGCTGTGTTTTCACGCACATCCAATAGTTTCCTACATATTGCCTAGTTTTTGTGCAGCTCTCCTACCTTCCTCTATGTTGCTGTGATTTTGCGCACCTCTCTTAGCTTCCCCTATATCGCTGTGTTTTCTTGCACCTCTCATAGCTTCTCCTATATCACTGTCTATTTGCGCACCTCCCATAGCTTCCCCTATATTGCTGTCTTTGCATGCAAATCTCATAGCTTCCCTTATATGACCGGGTTTTCGCGCACCTCTCATAGCTTCCCCTATATCGCTGTGTTTTTGCACACCTCCAATAGCTTCCCCTACATCGTCATGTTTCCGTGCACCTCTCATAACTTCCCTATATCACTGTGCTTTTGTGCACCTCCCTTACCTTCCCCTATATCGCCGTGTTTTCGTGTACCTCCCATAGCTTTCCCTATATCGCTGTATTTTCGCTTCCCTCTCATACCTTCCCCTACATCGCCGTGTTTTCGTGCACCTCCCTTACCTTCCCCTAAATCGCTGTTTTTTTGTGCACCTCCCATAGATTCCCCTATATCGCTGTCTTTGCACGCAAATCTCATAGCTTCCCCTATATCACTGTTTTTGCACAACTCAAATAGCTTCCCCTACATCGCCATGTTTTCACGCACCTCTCAAACCTTCCCCTATATCACTGTGTTTTCGCACACCTCCAATAGCTTCCCCTACATCGCCATGTTTTCACGCACCTCTCATAACTACCCTATATCACCGTGTTTTCGTGCACCTCACATAGATTCCCCTATATTGCTGTGTTGTCGCGCACTTCTCATACCTTCCCTATATCGTGTATTCGGGCACCTCTCATACCATCCCCTATATCGCCGTCTTTACGCAGACATCCCATACCTTCCCCTATGTCGCTGTGTTTTTGCTCACCGCTCATCCATTCCCCTGCATTGCTGTGTTTTCGCGCACCTCCCATAGCTTCCCCAACATCGCCGTGTTTTCGCGCACCTCTCATAGCTTCCCCTATATCATCGTGTTTTCTTGCACTTCTCATACCTTCCCCTATATCGCTGTGTTTTCGTGCACCTCCCATAGCTTTCCCTACATCGCCGTGTTTTTGTTCGCCTCTCATAACTTCCCCTATAACGCTGTGATTTTGCGCACCTCTCATACCTTCCCCTACATCGCTGTGTTTTCGCGCACCTCTCATAGCTTCCACGACATCGCTTTGTTTTCACACACCTCTCATACCTTCCCCTATATCGCTGTGTTTTTGCACACCTCCCTTACCTTCCCCTATATCGCTGTGTTTTTGTGCACCTGCCGTAGCTCCACTATATCGCTGTGTTTTCGCGCACCTCCCATAGATTCCCCTATATGGCTATGTTTTTGTGCACCTTCCATACCTACCCCTATATCGCTGTGTTTTCGTGCACCTCCCATAGCTCTCCCTACATCATGGTGTTTTTGTTCACCTTTAATACCTTCCCCTATAATGCTGTGATTTTGCGCGCCTCTCATATCTTCCCCTACGTCACTGTGTTTTTCGTACCTCCCATAGCTTCCCCTATATCGCTGTGTTTTCGCACACCTCTCATAGCTTCCCCTACATCGCCGTGTTTTCGTGCACCACTCATTCCTTCCCCTATATCGCTGTGATTCATGCACATCCAATAGTTTCCTACATATCGCCTAGTTTTTGTGCAGCTCTCCTACCTTCCTCTATGTTGCTGTGATTTTGCGCACCTCTCTTAGCTTCCCCTATATCGCTGTGTTTTCTTGCTCCTCTCATAGCTTCTCCTATATCACTGTCTATTTGCGCACCTCCCATAGCTTCCCCTATATCGCTGTCTTTGCACGCAAATCTCATAGCTTCCCCTATATGACCGTGTTTTCGTGCACCTCTCATAGCTTCCACGACATCACTTTGTTTTCGCACACCTCTCATACCTTCCCCTATATTGCTGTGTTTTTGCACACCTCCAATAGCTTCCTCTACATCGCCATGTTTCCGCGCACCTCTCATAACTTCCCTATATCACTGTGTTTTTGCACACCTCCCTTACCTTCCCCTACATCGCCGTGTTTTCGTGCACCTCCCTTACCTTCCCCTAAATCGCTGCTTTTTTGTGCACCTCCCATAGATTCCCCTATATTGCTGTCTTTGCACGCAAATCTCATAGCTTCCCCTATATCACTGTGTTTTCGCACACCTCAAATAGCTTCCCCTACATCGCCATGTTTTCACGCACCTCTCAAACCTTCCCTTATTTCACTGTGTTTTCGCACACCTCCAATAGCTTCCCCTACATCGCCATGTTTTCACGCACCTCTCATAACTACCCTATATTGCTGTGTTTTCTTGCGCTTCTCATAGCTTCCCCTACATCGCTGTGTTTTTGTGCACCTCCCGTAGCTCCACTATATCGCTGTTTTCGCGCACCTCCCATAGATTCCCCTATATCGCTATGTTTTTGTGCACCTTCCATACCTTCCCCAATATCGCTGTGTTTTCGTGCACCTCCCATAGCTCTCCATACATTGCCGTGTTTTTGTTCACCTCTCATACCTTCCCCTATAATGCTGTGATTTTGCGCACCTCTCATATCTTCCCCTACGTCACTGTGTTTTCTCGTACCTCCCATAGCTTCCCCTTCATCGCCGTGTTTTCACGCACCACTCATTCCTTCCCCTATATCGCTGTGTTTCACGCACATCCAATAGTTTCCTATATATCGCCTTGTTTTTGTGGAGCTCTCCTACTTTCCCCTATGTCGCTGTGATTTCGCGCACCTCTCATACTTTCCCATACATCGCTGCGTTTTCGTGCACTTCTCATACCTTCCCCTATATCACTCTGTTTTCGCACACCTCTCATAGCTTCCCCAATATCGCCCTGTTTTTGCGCAGCTCTCATAGTTTCCCCTATATCGCTGCGTTTTCGCGCACCTCCCATAGTTTCCTCTACATTGCTGTGTTTTCGCGCACCTCCCATACCTTCTCCAACATCGCCATGTTTTCGCGCACCTCTCATAGCTTCCCTTATATCGCCCTGTTTTCTTGCGCTTTTCATGCCTTCCCCTATATTGCTGTTTTCGTGCACCTCCTATAGTTTCCCCTGCATTGCCGTGTTTTGCTCAGCTCTCATAGCTTCTGCTATATCGCCGCGTTTTTGCGCACCTCTCATACTTTCCCCTATATCGCTGTGTTTTCTTCAACCTCTCATAGCTTCTCCTATATCACTGTCTATTCGCGCACCTCCCATAGCTTTCCCTATATCGCACTCTTTTTACGCGAATCTCATAGCTTCCCCTATATGACCGTGTTTTCACGCACCTCTTATAGCTTCCACGACATCGCTTTGTTTTCTCACACCTCTCAAACCTTCCCCTATATCACTGTGTTTTCGCACACCTCCAATCGCTTCCCCTACATCGCCATGTTTTCACGCACCTCTCATAACTACCCTATATCGCCGTTTTTCACACACCTCCCTTACCTTCCCCTATATCGCTGTATTTTTGTGCACCTCCCATAGATTCCTCTATATCGCTGTGTCTTCACGCACATCCAATAGGTTCCTATATATCACCTTGTTTTTGTGGAGCTCTCTTACCTTCTCCTATGTCTCTGTGATTTCACACACCTCTCATACTTTCCGGTACATCGCTGCGTTTTTGTGCACCTCCAATAGTTTCCCCTACATCGCCGTGTTTTTGCGCACCTCTGATAGCTTCCACTATATCACTGTGTTTGCACGCACCTCCCATAGCTTCCCCTGTAGTGCTGTGTTTTCGCGTGCCTCTCATACATTCCCCTATATCGCTGTATTTTTGCGCACCTCCCATAGCTTCCCCTACATCGCTTTGTTTTCGCGCACATCTCATATATTCCCCTATATTGCCGTGTTTTCATGCACCTCCCATAGCTTCCCAAAAATCGCTGTTTTTGCGCACCTCTTATACCTTCCTCTATATCACTCTGTATTTGCGCGCCACACATAGCTTCCCCCTATATCACCGTTTTCTCGATCACCTCTCACACCTTCCCCTGTATGGCCGCGTTTTCCAGCACCTCTCATACATTCTCCTACATCGCTATGTTTTTGCGCACCTCTCATACCTTCTTCTATATCGCCATGTTTTCACGCACCTCTCATCGCTTCCCCTATATTGCTGTGTTTTCTCACACTTCTCATACCTTCCCCTTTCTTGCTCTGTTTTCATGCACTTCCCATAGCTTCCCATATATCGCTGTGTTTTCGCGCACCTCTCATACCTTCAACTATATCACTGTGTTTTCACGCACCTCTCGTAGCTTCCCCTATATCGATGTGTTTACGTGCACCTCTCATAACTTGCCCTATATCACTGTGTTTTCATGCAGCTCGCAGAGCTTCCCCTATATAGCTGTGTTTTTGCTCACCTCTCACAACTTTGCCTATATCGCCGTGTTCTCACGCACCTCTCATACCTTGCCTTTTTTAGCTCAGTTTTTGCTCTTCTCTCATACCTTCCCCAAAAATCGACGTGTTTTCGCACACCTCTCATACCTTCAAGTATATCGCCGTGTTTTCGCTCACCTCCCATAGTTTCCCCAATATCACTGATTTCCCGCATCTCTCATACCTTCCCCTATATTGCCGTGTTTTCGCGCACCTCCCATAGCTTCCCCTATATCACCGTGTTTTCGCGCACCTCCCGTACCTTCTCCTATATCGCTGTGTTATGCACACCTCTCATAGCTTCCCTTCTATCACTGTTTTCTCGTGCACCTCTCATAGATTTCCATATATTGCAATGTTTTTGCGCACCTCTCATAGCTTCTCCATATATCGCCGTGTTTTCACACACATCCCATAGCTTCCCCTATATTGCTGTGTTTTCACACACCTCTCATACCTTCTCCTATATCGCCGTGTTTTCACACACCTCTCATAGCTTCCCCAGATTGCTGTGTTTTCTCACACATCTGATACCTTCACGTATATCGCCGTGTGTTTGCGCTCCTCCCATAGCTTCCCCTATATCACTGTGTTTTCGTACACCCCTCATATCTTCCCCTATATCGCTGTGTTATTGTGCACCTCTCATAGCTTTCCATATATTGCAATGTTTTCGCGCACCTCTCATAGCTTCCCCCAAATAGCAGTGTTTTCGCGCACCTCTCAGAGCTTCCCCCATATTGCCGTGTTTTCGCACACCTCGCATAGCTTCCCTTATATCGCTGCGTTTTCACGCACCTCCCATACCTTCTGTTCTATCGCTGTGTTTTCGTGTACCTTCCATAGCTTTCCATATATTGCTTTGTTTTCGCGTACCTCTCATATCTTCCACTATATCGCTGTGATGTCGCGCACCTCTCATAGCTTCCCCCAAATAGCAGTGTTTTGGTGCATCTCTCATAGCTTCCCTTATATCGCCGTGTTTTCACGCACCGCCATAGCTTCCCATATATCGCTGTGTTTTCCCATGCCTATCATACCTTACTCTATATCGCTGTGTTTTAGCATACCTCCCATAGATTCCCCTGTATCGTTGTGCTTTCACGCCCCTCTGATAGCTTCCCCTATATTGCTGCATTTTCGCGCACCTCCCATAGCTTCCTCTATATCGCTGTGTTTTTGCGCACCTCTTATACCTTCCCCTATATCGTTTTTTTTGGCGCACCTCTCAAATCTTCCCCTATATCACTGTGTTTTCACGCACCTCTCATAGCTTTACATATATTGCAATGTTTTCTCACACCTGTCATACCTTCTCCTATATCGCCGTGTTTTCACACACCTCTCATAGCTTCCCCTATATTGCCATGTTTTCTCACATCTTTTATACCTTCCTCTATATCGCTCTGTTTTTGTTTCCATATATTACTGTGTTTTTTCGCACCTCTCATACCTTCCCCTATATCACTGTGTTTTCACGCACATCTCATAATGTCCCATATATTGCTGTGTTTTTGAGCACCTCGCATCACTTCCCCTATAACGACGTGTTTTCAAGCACCACTCATACCTTCACGTATATCTCCGTGTGTTCGCGCACCTCCCATAGATTCCCCATATCACTGTTTTCGCGCACCCCTCATACCTTCCCCTCTAGCACTGTGTCTCGTGCACCTCTCATAGCTTCCCCCAAATAGCAGTGCTTTCGCGCACCTCTCATACCTCCCACTCTATCGCTGTGTTTTCATGCACCTCTCATTGCTTGCCATATATTGCAATGTTTTTGTGCACTTCTGATAGTTTCCCACAAATCACGGTATTTTCGCGCAACTCTCATAGCTTCCCCTATATCACCGTGTTTTCGCGCACATCTCATATCTTCTCCTATATCGCTGTCATCAAGCAGCTCTCATAACTTCCCCTATATTGCTCAGTTTTCACGCATCTCCCATAGCTTCCCCTATGTCGCTGTGCTCTCGTGCACCTCTCATCACTTCCTCTATATCGCCATTTTCATGGACCTTCCATAGCTTCTCAATTTTTGCCGTGTTTTCGCGCACCTCTCATAGATTCCCCAAAATTGCTGTGTTTTTTCACACTTTGCATAACTTCCCCTACATCGCTATGTTTCTGCGCACCTCTCATAGCTTCCCCTATATTGCTGTTTTCTCACACCTCTCATACTTTCCCCTTTACCGCTGTGTTTTCGTGCACCTCCTATAGCTTCCCATATATCGCTGTCTTTTTGCACAGCTCTCATACATTCCACTATATTGCTGTGTTTTCGCGCACCTCTTGTAGCTTTCCCTATATCAACGTGTTTTCGCGCAGCGCTCATAACGTCCCATATATCGTTGTGTTTTCACACTCCTCTCATACCTTTCCCTACATCGCTGTGTTTTTGCTCACCACTCATAGCTTTGACTATAATGCCGTGTTTACCCGCACCTCTCATACCTTCCCCTTTTTAGCTGAGTATTCGCTCATCTCTTATATCTTCCCCTATATCGATATGTATTCACGCACCTCTCATACCTACACGTATATCGCTCCGTTTTCGCGCACCTCCCATATCTTTCCTTATATCACTATGTTTTCGCGCACCTCTCACACATTCCCCTTTTCGTAGTGTTTTCACGCATCTCCCATACATTCCCCTATATCACTGTGTTTTCATGCACCTCCCATAGCTTCCCCAATATCGCTGTGTTTTCACGCACCTCTCATCCCTTCCCCGATATCACTGTGAATTCGTGCAACTCCCAAGGATTCCTCTATATCGCTGTGTTATCAAGCAGCTCTCAGAGCTTCCTATATATTGCTCTGTTTTCACGCACCTCCCATAGATTCTGCTATGTCGCTGTGCTCTCGTGCACCTCTCATCACTTCCCCTACATCGCCCTGTTTTCACGGACCTCCCATAGCTTCCTATTTATTGCAGTGTTTTCGCGCAACTCTCATAGCTTTCCATATATTGCAATGTTTTCGCGCACCTCTCTTAGCTTCCCCTGTATCGCCGTGTTCTGGCGCACCTCGCATAGCTTCCGCTACGTCGCTCTGTTTTCGCGCACCTCTGATACCTTCTCCTATTCTGGCCGTATTTTCACGCACATCCCATAGCTTCCCCTATATTGCTGTGTTTTCTCACACCTCTCATACCTTCTCCTATATCGCCGTGTTTTCACGCTTCTTTCATAGCTTCCCCTATATTGCTGTGTTTTCTCACACCTCTCATACCTTCCCCTATATCACTCTGTTTTCGTGCATCTCCCATAGCTTCCCATATATTGCTGTGTTTTCGCGCACCTCTCATACCTTCCACTATATCGCTGTTTTTTCGCGCACCTCTCATAGCTTCCCCATATCGATGTGTTTTCGCGCACCGCTCATAACTTTGCCTATATCTCTGTGTTTTCATGCACCTCCCATAGCTTCCCCTACATCGCTGTGTTTTTGCGCACCTCTCATACCTTCCCCTCTTTTGCCGTGTTTTAACTCATCTCCATAGCTTCCCATATATCGCTGTGTTTTCGCGTGCCTATCACACCAGCCACTATAGTGCTGTGTTTTCGCACACCTCACATAGATTCCCCTGTATCACTGTGCTTTAATGCACCTCTGATACCAACCCCTATATCGTGTGCTTTCGTGCACCTCTCATACCTTCCCCTATATCACTGTATTTTCATGCACCACGCATATCTACCTCTATATCGCTGTGCTATCAGGCACCACTCATAGCTTCCCCTCTATCGCTGTGTTCTCGTGCACCTCTCATAGCTTTCCCTATATCGCAGTGTTTTTGTGCACCTCGCATAACTTCACCTACATTGCCATGTTTTCGTGCACCTCTCATATTTTCCCCTATAATGCTGTGTTATCAAGCAGCTCTCATAACTTCCCTTATATTGCTCTGTTTTCACACACCTCCCATAGCTTCTGCTAAGTAGCTGTGCTCTCGTGCACCTCTCATCATTTCCCCTGTATCGCACTGTTTTCATGGACCTCCCATAGCCTGCCGTTTCTCGCTGCGTTTTCGCGCGCCTCTCATAGCTTCCCATATATTGCGATGTTTTCGCATCCCTCTCATATATTCCCCCAAATCGCTGTGTTTTTGTGCACCTATCATAGCTTCCCCTATATCACCGTGTTTTCAAGCACCTCTCATAACTTCCCCTTTCTCGCTCTGTTTTCGTGCAACTCCCATAGCTTCCTATATATATATCACAGTTTTTTTATGCACCTCGCATAGCTTCCCCTATATCGTTGTGTTTTCGCGCAGCTCTCATACCTACCCTTTTATCGCTGTGTTTTTGCTCACCTCTGATAGCTTTCCTTGTTTCGCCGTGTTCTTACGCACCTCTCATACCTTCACGTATATCGCCCTGTTTTCGCGCACCTCCCATAGCTTCCCCTATATCGCTGTATTCACACACCTCCCATACATTCCCCAATATCACTGTGATTTCGCGCACCTCCCAAGGATTCCCCTATATCGCTGTGTTTTTGTTCACCTCTCATAGCTTCCCCAATATCACCGTTTTCGCGCACATCTCATATCTTCTCCTATATCGCTGTGTCATCAAGCAGCTCTCATAACTTCCCCTATATTACTCAGTTTTCACACATCTCCCATAGCTTCCCCTACATCGCTATGTTTTCACGCCCCACTCATACCTTCTCCTATATCACCGTGCTTTCACGCACCTGCCAGAGCTTCACATTTATCGCCGTCTTTTCGTGCACCTCTCATAGCTTCCCATATATTGCAATGTTTTTGCGCACCTCTCATAGATTCCCCCAAATCCCTGTGTTTTTGTGCACCTCTCTTAGCTTCCCCTATATCGCCGCGTTCCGGCACACCTCGCATAGCTTCCCCTACATCGCTCTGTTTTCGCGCACCTATCATACCTTCTGCTATATCGCTCTGTTTTTGCGCACCTTGCATAACTTCCACTATATCGCCATTTTTCGCGCACCTCTCATATTTTCTCCTATAACGCTGTGTTATCAAGCAGCTTCATAACTTCCCCTATATTGCCTGTTTTCACTCACCTCCCATAGCTTCTCCTATATTGCTGTGTTTTCTCACGCCTCTCATACCATCCCCTATATTGCTGTGTTTTCGCGCACCTCTCATAGCTTCCCCTATATCGATGTGTTTTCGTGCACCTCCCACAGCTTCCCCTACATCGCTGTGTTATCACGCACTTCTCATAGCTTCCCCTCTATCGCTGTGTTCTCGTGCACCCCTCATAGCTTTCTATATATTGCAAAGTTTTCACGCACCTCTTATAGCTTCCCCCAAATCGCAATGTTATCGCGCACCTCTCATACCTTCCTCTATATCGCCGTGTTTTTGCGCACCTCGCATAACTTCCCCTATATCGCCATTTTTCGCGCACCTCTCATATTTTCTCCTATAACGCTGTGTTATCAAGCAGCTTCATAACTTCCCCTATATTGCTCTGTTTTCACACACCTCCCATAGCTTCCCCTATATCGTTGTGTTTTCATGCACCTCTGATCCCTTCCCCAATATCACTGTGATTTCACGCAACTCCCAAGGCTTCCCCTATATCGCTGTGTTTTCGCTCACCTGTCATAGCTTCCCCAATATCACCCCGTTTCCGCGCACCTCTCGTATCTTCTCCTATATCGCTGTATCACCAAGCAGATCTCATAACTTCCCGTATATTGCTCAGTTTTCACGCGTCTCCCATAGATTCCCCTATGTCGCTGTGCTCTCGTGCACCTCTCATCACTTCCTCTAAATCGCCCTGTTTTCACGGACCTACCATAGCTTCCCATTTTTTGCTGTGTTTTAGCGCGCCTCTCATAGATTCCCCCAAATTGCTGTGTTTTTGTGCACCTCTCATAGCTTCCCCTATATCGCCATGTTCTGGCGCACCTCGTATAGCTTCCCCTACATCGCTATGTTTACTCACACCTATCATACCTTCTCCTATATCGCCATGTTTTCACGTAACGCCCATAGCTTCCCCTATATTGCTGTGTTTTCTCACACCTCTCATACATTCCCCTATATCACTCTGTTTTCGTGCATCTCCCATAGCTTCCCATATATCGCTGTGTTTTCGCGCACCTCTATATGCCTTCTACTATTTCGCTGAGTTTTCGTGCACCTCTCATAGCTTCCCCTATATCGATGTGCTTTCACGCACCACTCATAACTCCGCCTATATCGCTGTGTTTTCATGCACCTCCCATAGCTTCCCCTACATCGTTGTCTTCTCGTGCACCTCTCATAGCTTTCCATATATTGCAATGTTTACACGCACCTCTTATACCTTCTCCCAAATCGCAGTGTTTTTGCGCACCTCTCATACCTTCCCCTATATCGCCGTGTTTTTGTGCACCTCGCATAGCTTTGCCTATATCGCCGTTTCTCGTGCACTTCTCATACCTTCCCTTTTTTAGCTGAGTTTTCCCTCATCTCTCATACATTCCCCTATATCGACGTGTTTTTAAGCACCTCTCATACCTTTACATATATCGCCATGTGTTCGCGCACTTCCCATAGCTTCCCCTACATCACTGTGTTTTCGCGCACCCCTCATGCCTTCCCCTATATCGATGTGTTTTCACGCACCGCTCATAACTTCGCCTATATCGCTGTGTTTTTATGCACCTCCCATAGGTTCCCCTGTATCGCTGTGCTTTCACGCACCTCTGATACCTTCCCCTATATCGTTGTGCTTTCGCACACCTCTCATACCTTCCCCTATATCACTGTGTTTTTATGCACCATGCATACCTAACCCTATATCGCAGTGTTATCAGGCACCTCTCATGGCTTCCCCTCTATCGCTGTGTTCTCGTGCACCTCTCATAGCATTCCATATATTGCAATGTTTTCGCGCACCTCTCACAACCTCCCCTATATCGCCGTGTTTTTGTGCACCTCGCATAGCTTTGCCTATATCGCCGTTTTCTCGTGCACCTCTCATACCTTCCCTTTTTTAGCTGAGTTTTCCCTCATCTCTCATACATTCCCCTATATCGACGTGTTTTCACGCACCTCTCATACCTTCACATATCTCGCCGTGTATTCGCGCACTTCCCATAGCTTCCCCTACATCACTGTGTTTTCGCGCACCCCTCATGCATTCCCCTATATCGACATGTTTTCATGCATCTCCCATAGCTTCCACTGTATCGCTGTGTTTGGCACACCTCCCATAAATTTCCCTATATCGCTGTGTTTCCGGACACCTCCCATAGATTTTCCTATCACCATGTTTTTGCGCACCTCTCATATATTCCCCTATAGCGCGGTGTTTACGCGCACCTCTCATAGCTTTCCCAAAATCTCTGTGTTTTTGCCACCTCTCATACATTCCCCTACATCACCGTGTTTTTGCGCACCTCTCATACCTTGCCTTATATCTCTGTGCTTTCGCGCACCTCTGATATCTTCCACTACATCACGGTGCTTTGGCGCACCTCCCATAGCTTCCGCTATATTGCTGTATTTTTGCTCACCTCTCAGAGATTTGCCTATATCGCCGTGTTTTTGCGCACCTCTCAAACCTTCACCTTTTTAGCTGAGTTTTCGCTCGTCTCTCATACCTTCTCCTATATTGCCGTGTTTTCACGCACCTCTCATACCGTCCCCTATATCGCTCTGTTTTTGCGCACTTCTCATACCTTCCCCTATAGAGTTGCATTTTCTCTCACCTCTCATATATTCCCCTATATCACTGTGTTTTCACGTACCTCTGATACATTCCTGTAAATCGCTGTGTTTCGTGCACCTACCGTACCTTCCACTATATCGCCGTGTTTTCAAAGACCTCTGATAACTTCCCCTATATTACTGTGTTATAGCGCACCTCTCATTCGCACTCCTCTCATAGCTTCCCCTCTACCGCTGTGTTCTCGTGCACCTCTCATAGCTTCCCATAAGTTGCGATGCTTTCACGCACCTCTCATCCCTTCCTCTACATCGCTGTGATTTCGCGCACCTCCCATAGCTTACCCTTTATTGCTGTGTTTTCACTCACCTCTCATAGCTTCCTCTTTATCGTCCTGTTTTCGCGCACCTGTCATATATTCCCCTACATCACCGTGACTCTGCGCACCTCTCATAGCTGCCACTATATCGCCGTGTTTTCGTGCACCTCTCATACATTCCCCTACATCACCGTTTTTTTCACACCTTTCATACCTTCCCCTATTTCGCGGTGTTAATCGGACACCTCTCATCCCTTCCCCTATATCACTGTGCTTTTGCCTCCCTCTCATACCTTCCCCTATATCGCTGTGTTTTCACTCACATCTCATAGCTTCCGCTTTATCGCCCTGTTTTCGCGCACTTGTCATATATTCCCCTACATCGCCATGACTCTGCGCACCTCTCATAGCTGCCACTATATCGCCATTTTTTCTTGCAGCTCTCATACCTTCCCCTATAAAGCTGCGTTTTCTCTCACCTATAATTCCTTCCCCTATATCACCGTGTTTTCGCGTATCTCCCATAGAGTCTCCTACATCGCTGTGTTTTCGCTCACCTCTCATAGCTTCCCCTATATCGCCGTGCTTTCGTGCACCTCTCATCACTTCCCCTATATCGTCGTGTTTTCACACACCTCTCATTCCTTCACGTATTTCGAAGTGTTTTCGCGCACCTCCCATTGCTTCCCCTATAACACTGTGTTTTCGACTCCCTCTCATACCTTCCTCTAAATCGCTGTATTTTCGCGCCACTCCCATAACTTCCCCCTATCGCTGAGTTTTTGCACACCTCTCATACCTTCCCCTATATCGCTGTGTTTTTGCTCACCTCTCATAGCTTTGCCTATATCGCAGTATTCTCGCGCACATCTCATACCTTCCTCTTTTTAGGTGAGTTTTCGCTCATCTCTCATACCTTCTTCTATACCGCTGTCTTTTTGCGCACCTCTCATCGCTTCCCCTACATAGACATGTTTTCACACACCTCTCATTCCTTCCCCTATATCACTGTATTTTTGCACACCTGCCATAAATACCCCTATATCGCTGTGTTTTTGGACACCTCTCATAGTTTTCCCTACATAACCGTGTTTTCACGCACCCCTCTTACATTCCCCATCACGTGTTCTTGCGCACCTCTCATAAATTCCCCTATGTCGCTGTGTTTTCGCGCACCTCCCATTGCTTCCCCTACATCGTTGTGTTTTCGCACACCTCTCATACCTTCAAGTATATCAATGTGTTTTCACGCACCTATCGTAGCTTCCCCTAGATCGCTGTGTTTTCGCGCACCTCTCATAGCTTCCCCTATATCGATGTGTTTTTGCGCACATCAAATAGCTTCCTCTATATTGCTGTGTTTGGCGCACCTCCCATACTTTCTCCTATATCGTTGTGTTTTTGCTCATCTCTCATACCTTCTCCTACATCACCATGTTTTCGCCCGCCTCTCATTGCTTTCCTTGTATTGACCAGTTTCACGCACCTCACATTCCTTCGCGTATATCGCCGTGTTTTTGTGCACCTCTCATAACTTCCCCTATGTCACTCTGTTTTCGCGCACCTCCCATTGCTTCCCCTACATCATTGTGTTTTTGCGCACCTCTCATACCCTCAAGTATATCGATGTGTTTTCACGCACCTATCGTAGCCTCCCCAATATCGATGTGTTTTCACGCACCTCTCATAACTTCCACTATATTGCCATGTTTTCGCGCACCTCTCGTAGCTTCCCGTATATCGATGTGTTTTCATGCACATCCCATAGCTTCCCCTACATTGCTGTGTTTTGGTGCACCTTGAATACCTTCCCCTATTTCGGTTTCTTCACGCACCTCCCATAGTTTTCCATGTATTGCTGTGTTTTCGCACACATCTCATGCCTTCTGCTGTATTGCTGTGTTTTCGCACACCTCCCATAGCTTCCCCTAAAGAGCTGTGTTTTTGCGCACGTCTCAGAGCTTGCCCTATACTGCTGTGTTTTTGCGCACCTCCCCTAGCTTCCCCTATATCATTGTGATTTTGCGTACCTGTCAAACCTTCCCCTATATAACTGTGTTTTCACGCACCTTGCATACCATCCCCTATATCGCTGCGTTTTCGTGCACCTCTCATCGCTACCCATATATCGCTGTTTTTTTGCGCACATCCGATAGCTTCCCCTATATCGCTGTGTTTGGCGCACCTCCCATGCTTTCCCCTATATCGCTGTGTTTTTGCTCACCTCTCATAGCTTTGCCTATATTGCAGTGTTGGCACGCACATCTCATACCTTCCCCTTTTTAGCTGAGTTTTCGCTCATCTCTCATACCTTCTCATACATCACCGTGTGTTCGCCCACCTCTCATCGCCTTCCCTATATCGACGTGTTTTCACACACCTCTCATTCCTTCATGTATATCACCGTATTTTCGCGCACCTCCCATTGCTTCCCCTATATCGCTGTGTTTTCGCGCACCTCTCATATATTCCCCTATAGCGCCGTTTTTTCGAACACCTCCCATACATTCCCCTATAGCTCTGTGTTTTCGCACACCTCCCATACCTTCCCCTTATTGCTGAGATTTTGCACACCTCCCATAGCTTCCCCTATATCGCCGTGTTTACGCACATCTCTCATAGCTTCCCCTATATCGCTGTGTTTTCGTGCACCTCCAATAGCTTCCCCTATATCGCTGTGTTTGGCGCACCTCCCACACTTTCCCCTATTTCGCTGTGTTTTTGCTCACCTCTCATAGCTTTGCCTATATCGCAGTGTTGTCGCGCACATCTCATACCTTCCCCTTTTTAGCTGAGTTTCGCTCATCTCTCATACCTTCTCCTACATCACCGTGTTTTCGCCCACCTCTCATCGCTTTCCCTGTATCGACGTGTTTTCACACACCTCTCATTCCTTTACGTATATTGCTGTATTTTCGCGCACCTCCCATTGCTTCCCCTTTATCACTGTGTTTTCGCGCAGGTCACATACCTTCCACTATATTGCTGTGTCTTCGCGCACCTCCCATAGCTTCCCTTTTATCACTGTGTTTTCGCGCAGCTCACATAACTTCACCTATATTGCTGTGTTTTCGTGCACCTCACATGAATTACCTTATGTCGCTGTGTTTTCGGACACCTCTCATATATTCCCCTATATCGCTGTGTTTTTGCCTCCATCTCATACCTTCCCCTAAATCGCTGTGTTTTCGCACACCTCCCACACCTTCTCATTATCGCTGAATTTTTGCACACCTCCCATAGCTTCCCCTATATCGCTGTGTTTTCACGCACCTCCCATAGCTTCCCCTATATCGATGTTTTTTCGCACACCTCTCATACATTCCCCTATAGCTCTGTGCTTTCTCACACCTCTCCACACCTTCCCCTTATCGCTGAGTTTTTACACACCTCCCATAGCTTCCCCTTTGTCACTGTGTTTTCGCGCACCTCCAATAGCTTCCCCTATATCGCTGTGTTTGCACACTTCCCGTACTTTCCCCTATATCGCTGTGTTTTTGCTCACCTCTCATAGCTTTGCCTATATCGCAGTGTTGTCGCGCAGATCTCATAACTTCCCCTTTTTAGCTGAGTTTTCGCTCATCTCTCATACCTTCTCCTACATCACCGTGTTTTCGCCCACCTCTCATCGCTTTCCCTGTATCGACGTGTTACACACACCTCTCATTCCTTCACGTATACCGCTGTATTTTCGCGCACCTCCAATTGCTTCTCCTATATCACTGTGTTTTCGCGCAACTCTCATACCTTCCCGTATATTGCTGTGTTTTCGCGCACCTATCATAGCTTCCCCTATATCACCATGTTTTCGCGCACCTCTCATAGCTTCTCCTATATCTCTGTGCTTTCGCACACCTCTCATATCTTCTCCAATATCGCCGTGATTTCATGCACCTCCCATAGCTTCCACGATATTGCTGTGTTTTCGCGCACGTCCCGTAACTTCCCTTATATTGCTGTGTTTTCACTCACCTCTCATACATTCCCCTACATCACCGTGTTTTCGCTCACCTCTCATGCCTTCCCCTATATCGCTGTGTTTTTGCGCACCTGCCATAAATAACCCTATATCGCTGTGTTTTCAGACACCTCCCATAGATTTCCCTATATCACCGTGTTTTTGCGCACGTCTCATATATTCCCCTATAGCGCTGTGTTTACACGCACCTCTCATAGCTTTCCCGAAATCTCTGAGTTTTCGCCACCTCTCAAACATTCCACTATATCGCTGTGTTTTCGCGCACCTCTCGTAGTTTCCCCATATCGATGTGTTTTCGCTCATCTCTCATACCTTCTCCTACATCGCCGTATTTTCGTCCACCTGTCATCGCTTTCCCTGTATCGACCAGTGTCACACACCTCTCATACCTTCCCGTATAATGCTGTGTTTTCGCGCACAACTCATAGTTTCTCCTATATCACCATGCTTTCGAGCACCTCTCATAGCTTCCCCTATATCTCTGTGCTTTCGCGCACCTCTCACATCTTCTCCTATATCGCCGTGATTCCATGCACCTCCCATAGCTTCCATGATATTGCTGTGTTTTCGCTCACCTCTCATATCTTCCCCTACATCACCGTGTTTTTGCGCACCACTCATACCTTCCCCTATATCGCTGTGATTTTTTAAATCTCTCATAGCTTCCCCTATATCTCTGTGCTTTCGCGCACCTCTCATATCTTCTCCTATATCGACGTGTTTTCATGCACCTCCCATACATTCCACTATATCGCTGTGTTTTCGCGCACCTTTCGTAGCTTCCCTATATCAATGTGTTTTCGCGCAACTCTCATACCTTCCCCTATATCGCTGTGATTTTTTGCACCACACATAGCTTCCCCTATATCTCTGTGCTTTCGCGCACCTCTCATATCTTCTCCTATATCAACGTGTTTTCATGCACCTCCCATAGCTTCCACTATATCGCTGTGTTTTCGCGCACGTCTCATAACTTCCCTTATATTGCTGTGATTTTGCTCACCTCTCATACATTTTTCTACATCACTGTGTTTTTGCACACCTCTCATACCTTCCCCTATATCGCGGTGTTATCGCGCACCTCCGATACTTTCCCCTTATCGCTGAGTTTTTGCACACCTTCCATAGCTTCCCCCATATTGCGGTGTTTTTGGTCACCTCTCATAGCTTTGCCTATATCGCAGTATTCTCGCACCTCTCATAGCTTTGCCTATATCGCAGTATTCTCGCACACATCTCATACCTACCCCTTTTTCGCTGAGTTTTTGCTCATCTGTCATACCTCCTTCTATACCTCCGTGTTTTCGCACACCTCTCATCGCTTCCCCTATATAGATGTGTTTTCACACACTTCTCATTCCTTCCCCTATATCACTGTGTTTTCGGACACCTCTCATAGATTTCCCTATATAGCCATGTTTTTGCGCACCTCTCATACATTCCCCTACATCACCGTGTTTTTGCGCACCTCTCATAAATTCCCCTATGTCGCTGGTTTACGCGCACCTCTCATACCTTCAAGTATATCGATGTGTTTTCGCACACTTCTCATAGCTTCCCGTATATCGATGTGTTTTCATGCACATCCCATAGCTTCCCTTACATTGCTGTGTTTTTCGCACCTCGCACACCTTCCCTTATTTCGCTGTTTTTTCACGCACCTCCCATAAATACCCCTATATCGCTGTGTTTTCGGACACCTCCCATAGATTTCCCTATATCGCCGTATTTTCGTGCACCTCCATTTGCTTCACCTATATCACTGTTTTTGCGCACCTCGCATACCTTCTCCCATTGTTTCCCATGTATTGCTGTGTTTTCACGCACATCTCATACCTTCTGCTGTATTGCTGTGTTTTCGCACACCTCCCATAGCTTCCCCTATAATGCTGTATTTGGCGCACCTCCCATAGCTTCCCCTATATCGCTGTGTTTTCACGCACCTATCATAGCTTCCCCTATATCGCGGTGTTTTTGCTCACCTCTCATAGCTTTGCCTATATCGCAGTATTCTCGCTCACCTCTCATACCTTCCACTTTTTAGCTGAGTTTTCGCCCATCTCTCATACATTCTTCTATACCGCCGTGTTTTCGCCCACCTCTCATCGCTTTCCCTATATCACAGTGTTTTTGCACACCTGCCATAAATATCCCTATATCGCTGTGTTTTTGCTCACTTCTCATAGCTTTGCCTATATCGCAGTGTTGGCACGCAAATCTCATACCTTCCCCTTTTTAGCTGAGTTTTCGCTCATCTCTCATACCTTCTCCTACATCACCGTGTTTTCGCCCACTTCTCATCGCCTTCCTTATATCGACGTGTTTTCACACACCTCTCATTCCTTCACGTATATCGCCATATTTTCACGCACCGCCCATTGCTTCCCTATATATCACTGTTTTCACGCCGCTCTCATACCTTCCGCAAGATTGCTGTGTTTTCGTGCACCTCCCTTAGCTTCCCCTATATCGCTGTGTTTTCGCGCACCTCTCATATATTCCCCTATAGCGCTGTGTTTTCGCACACCTCCAATAGCTTCCCCTATATCACTGTGTTTGGCGCACCTCCCATACTTTCCCCTATATCGCTGTGTTTTTGCTCACCTCTCAGAGCTTTGCCTATATCCCATTGTTGTCGCGCACATCTCATACCTTCCCCTTTTTAGCTGAGTTTTCGCTCATCTCTCATACCTTCTCCTACATCGCAGTGTTTTCGCCCACCTCTCATCGCTTTCCCTGTATCGACCAGTTTTACACACCTCTCATACCTTCCCGTATATTGCTGTGTTTTCACGCACCACTCATAGTTTCTCCTATATCACAATGTTTTCGAGCATCTCTCATAGCTTCCCCTATATCTCTGTGCTTTCGCGCACCTCTCATATCTTCTCCTATATCGCCGTGATTCCATGCACCTCCCATAGCTTCCATGATATTGCTGTGTTTTCGCTCACCTCTCCTACATTCCCCTACATCACCGTGTTTTTGTGCACCGCTCATACCTTCCCCTATATCGCTGTGTTTTCGCGCACCTGGCATAAATACCCCTATATCGCTGTGTTTTCGGACACCTCCCATAGATTTCCCTATATCACCGGGTTTTTGCGCACCTCTCATATATTCCCCTATAGCGCTGTGTTTACACGTACCTCTCATAGCTTTCCCAAAATCTCTGAGTTTTCGCCACCTCTCATACCTTCCACTATATCGCCGTGTTTTCGCGTACTTCTCGTAGCTTCCCGTATATCGATGTGTTTTCATGCACATCCCATAGCTTCCCTTACATTGCTGTGTTTTTCGCACCTCGCACACCTTCCCTTATTTCGCTGTTTTTTCACGCACCTCTCATAAATACCCCTATACCGCTGTGTTTTCGGACACCTCCCATAGATTTCCCTATATCACGGTATTTTCGTGCACCTCCATTTGCTTCACCTATATCACTGTTTTCGCGCAGCTCTCATACCTTCCCCAAGATTGCTGTGTTTTCGTGTACCTCCCATAGCTTCCCCTATATCGCTTTGTTTTCGCGCACCTTTCATATATTCCCGTATAGCGCCGTTTTTTCGAACACCTCCCATACCTTCCCCTTATCGCTGAGATTTTACACACCTCCCAGAGCTTCCCCTATATCGCTGTGTTTTCGCGCTCCTTCCACACCTTCTTTATCACTGGGTTTTTGCACACCTCCCATAGCTTCCCCTATATCGCCGTGTTTTCGCGCACCGCTCATAGCTTCCCCTATATCTCTGTGCTTTCGCGCACCTCTCATATCTTCTCCTATATCGCCGTGACTTCATGCACCTCCCATAGCTTCTACTATATCGCTGTGTTTTCGCGCAGGTCCCATAACTTCCCTTATATTGCTGTATTTTCGCTCACCTTTCATACATTCCCCTACGTCACCGTGTTTTTGCGCACCTCTCATACCTTCCCCTGTATCGCGGTGTTATCGTGCACCTCTCATAGCTTCCCCTATATCGCTGTGTTTTTGCTCACCTCTCATAGCTTTGCCTATATCGCAGTGTTGTCGCGCACATCTCATACCTTCCCCTTTTAGGCTGAGTTTTCGCTCATCTCTCATACCTTCTCCTACATCAGCGTGTTTTCATCCACCTCTCATTGCTTTCCCTGTATCGACCAGTTTCACACACCTGTCATACCTTCCCGTATATTGCTGTGTTTTCGCACACCTCTGATAGTTTCCCCTATATCACCATGTTTTCGAGCACCTCTCATAGCTTCCCCTATGTCTCTGTGCTTTCGCGCACCTCTCATATCTTCTCCTATATCGCCGTGATTCCATGCACCTCCCATAGCTTCCACGATATTGCTGTGTTTTCGCGCACATCCCATAACTTCCCTTATATTGCTGTGTTTTCACTCACCTCTCATACATTCCCCTACATCACCGTGTTTATGCGCACCGCTCACAACTACC
The DNA here is from genome assembly GCF_030028105.1 of Mobula birostris. NCBI lineage: Eukaryota > Metazoa > Chordata > Chondrichthyes > Myliobatiformes > Myliobatidae > Mobula > Mobula birostris. The sequence continues at coordinate 42,734 of NW_027275032.1, forward strand.
CCTATATCGCTGTGATTTCGTGCACCTGACATAAATACCTCAATATCGCTGTGTTTTCGGACACCTCCCATAGATTTCCCTATATCACCGTAGTTTTGAGCACCTCACATATATTTCCCTATAGCGCTGTGTTTACACGTACCTCTCATAGCTTTCCCAAAATCTCCGAGTTTTTGCCACCTCTCGTACATTCCACTATATCGCTGTTTTTTCGCGCACCTCTCGTAGCTCCCCCATATTGCCATGTTTTCGCGCACCTCTCATATCTTCTCCTACATCGCCGTGATTTCATGCACCTCCCACAGCTTCCACTATATTGATGTGTTTTCGCGCACGTCCCATAACTTCCCTTATATTGCTGTGTTTTCGCTCATCTCTCATACATTCCCCTACATCACTGTGTTTTTGCGCACCTCTCATACCTTCCCCTATATCGCTGTGTTTTCGCGCACCTACCATAAATACCCCTATATCACAGTGTTTTCGGACAACTCCCATAGATTTCCATATATCGCCATGTTTTTGCGCACCTCTCATATATTCCCCTATATTGCTGTGTTTACACGCACCTATCAAGCTTTCCCAAAATCTCTGTGTTTTTGCCACCTCTCATACATTCCACTATATCGCTGTGTTTTCGCGCACCTCTCGTAGCTTCCCCATATCGATGTGTTTTCGGCACCTCTCATACCTTCCCCTATATCGCTGTGATTTATTGCACCTCTCATAGCTTCCCCTATATCGCTTTGTTTTCGCGCACCTCTCATATATTCCCCTATAGCGCCGTTTTTTCGAACAACTCTCATACATTCCTCTATAGCTCTGTGTTTTTGAACACCTCCCATACGTTCCCCTTATCGCTGAGATTTTACACACATCCCATAGCTTCCCCTATAGCGTTGTGTTTTTGCGCACCTCCAATAGCTTCCACTATATCGCTGTGTTTGGCGCACCTCCCATACCTTCCCCTATATCGCTGTGTTTTCCCCTCCCTATCATACCTTCCCCTAAATCGCTGTATTTTCACGCACCTCCCATAACTTCCCCTTATCGCTGAGTTTTTGCACACCTCCCATAGCTTCCCCTATATCGCAGTGTTTTCACGCACCTCTCTTAGCTTCCCCTGTATCGCTGTGTTCTCACGCACCTCCAATAGCTTCCCCTATATCGCTGTGCTTGGCGCACCTTCCATAGCGTCCCCTATATCGCTGTGTTTTTGCTCACCTCTCATAGCTTTACCTATATCACAGTGTTGTCTCGCACATCTCATACCTTCTCCATTTTAGCTGAGTTTTCGCTCAGCTCTCATAACTTCTTCTGTACCGTCGTGATTTCGCGCACCTCTCATCGCTTCCCCTATATAGACATGTTTTCACACACCTCTCATTCCTTCTTCTATATTGCTGTGTTTTTGCTCACCTCTCATAGCTTTCCCTATATCGCAGTGTTGGCACGCACATCTCATACCTTCCTCTTTTTAGCTGAGTTTTCGCTTATCTCTCATACCTTCTCCTACATCACCGTGTTTTCGCCCACCTCTCATCGCCTTCCCTATATCGACGTGTTTTCACACACCTCTCATTCCTTCACGTATATCGCCGTATTTTCGCGCACCTCCGATTACTTTTCCTATATCACTCTTTTCGCGCAGCTCTCATACCTTCCCCAAGATTGCTGTGTTTTCGTGCACCTCCCATAGCTTCCCCTATATACCTGTGTTTTCGCGCAGCTCTCATATATTCCCCTATAGCGCTGTGTTTTCACGCACCTCCAATAGCTTCCCCTATATCGCTGTGTTTGGCGCACCTCCCATACATTCCCCTATATCGCTATGTTTTTGCTCACCTCTCATAGCTTTGCCTATATCGCATTGTTGTGGCGCACATCTCATACCTTCTCCTTTTTAGCTGAGTTTTCGCTAATCTCTCATACCTTCTCCTACATCGCTATGTTTTCGCCCATCTCTCATCGCTTTCCCTATATGAATGTGTTTTCACATACCTCTCATTCCTTTACCTATATTGCCGTATTTTCGCGTACGTCCCATTGCTTCCCCTTTATCACTGTGTTTTCGCGCAGCTCACATACCTTCCCCTATATCGCTGTGATTTCGCGCACCTGTCATAAATACCTCAATATCGCTGTGTTTTCGGACACCTCCCATAGGTTTCCCTATATCACCGTAGTTTTGAGCACCTCACATATATTTCCCTATAGCGCTGTGTTTACACGTACCTCTCATAGCTTTCCCAAAATCTCCGAGTTTTTGCCACCTCTCGTACATTCCACTATATCGCTGTGTTTTCGCGCACCACTCGTAGCTCCCCCATATCGCCATGTTTTCGCACGCCTCTCATATCTTCTCCTACATCGCCGTGATTTCATGCACCTCCCACAGCTTCCACTATATTGATGTGTTTTCGCGCACGTCCCATAACTTCCCTTATATTGCTGTGTTTTCGCTCATCTCTCATACATTCCCCTACATCACTGTGTTTTTGCGCACCTCTCATACCTTCCCCTATATCGCTGTGATTTCGCGCACCTACCATAAATACCACTATATCACTGTGTTTTCGGACAACTCCCACAGATTTCCACATATCGCCGTGTTTTTGCGCACCTCTCATATATTCCCCTATAGTGCTGTGTTCACACACACCTATCATAGCTTTCCCAAAATCTCTGTGTTTTCGCCACCTCTCATACATTCCACTATATCGCTGTGTTTTCGCGCAACTCTCGTAGCTTCCCCATATCGATGTGTTTTCGCGCACCTCTCATACCTTCCCCTATATCGCTGTGATTTTTTGCACCTCTCATAGCTTCCCCTATATCTCTGTGCTTTCGCGCACCTCTCATATCTTCTCCTATATCGACGTGTTTTCAGATACCTCCCATAGCTTCCACTATATTGCTGAGTTCTCGCGCAAGTCTAATAACTCCCTTATATTGCTGTGTTTTCGCTCACCTATCGTACATTGCCCAACATCACCATGTTTTTGCGCACCTCTCATACCTTCCCCTAAATCACTGTATCTTCACGCACCTCCCATAACTTCCCCTTATCGCTGAGTTTTTGCACACCTCCCATAGCTTCCCCTATATCGCAGTGTTTTCACGCACCTCTCATAGCTACCCCTATATCGCTGTGTTCTCACGCACCTCCAATAGCTTCCCCTATATCGCTGTGTTTGGCGCACCTTCCATAGATTCCACTATATCGCTGTGTTTTTGCTCACCTCTCATAGCTTTGCCCATATCGCAGTATTCTCGCGCACATCTCATACCTTCTCCATTTTAGCTGAGTTTTCGCTCAGCTCTCATACCTTCTTCTATACCGCCGTGTTTTCGTGCACCTCTCATCGCTTCCCCTATATAGACATGTTTTCACACACCTCTCATTCCTTCCCCTATATCGCTGTGTTTTTGCACACCTCGCATAGCTTTGCCTATATCGCAGTGTTGGCACGCAGCTCTCATACCTCCCCCAAGATTGCTGTGTTTTCGTGCACCTCCCATAGCTTCCCCTATATCGCTGTGTTTTCGCGCACCTCTCATATATTCCCATATAGCGCCGTTTTTTCGAACACCTCTCATACATTCCCCAATAGCTCTGTGTTTTCGCACACCTCCCATACCTTCCCCTTATCGCTGAGAATTTACACACCTCCCATAGCTTCCCCTATATCGCAGTGTTTTCGCGCACCTCCCATACTTTCCCCTATATCGCTGGGTTTTTGCTCACCTCTCATAGCTTTGCCTATATCGCAGTGTTGTCGCGCACATCTCATACCTTCCCCTTTTCAGTTGAGTTTTCGCTCATCTCTCATACCTTCTCCTACATCACCGTGTTTTCGCCCACCTCTCATCGCCTTCCCTATATCGACGTGTTTTCTCCCATAGCTTCCCCTATATACCTGTGTTTTCGCGCAGCTCTCATATATTCCCCTATAGCGCTGTGTTTTTACGCACCTCCAATAGCTTCCCCTATATCGCTGTGTTTGGCGCACCTCCCATACATTCCCCTATATCGCTATGTTTTTGCTCACCTCTCATAGCTTTGCCTATATCGCATTGTTGTCGCGCACATCTCATACCTTCTCCTTTTTAGCTGAGTTTTCGCTCATCTCTCATACCTTCTCCTACATCGCTATGTTTTCGCCCACCTCTCATCGCTTTCCCTATATGAATGTGTTTTCACACACCTCTCATTCCTTTACCTATATTGCCGTATTTTCGCGTACGTCCCATTGCTTCCCCTTTATCGCTGTGATTTCGCGCACCTGACATAAATACCTCAATATCGCTGTGTTTTCGGACACCTCCCATAGGTTTCCCTATATCACCGTAGTTTTGAGCACCTCACATATATTTCCCTATAGCGCTGTGTTTACACGTACCTCTCATAGCTTTCCCAAAATCTCTGAGTTTTCGCCACCTCTCGTACATTCCACTATATCGCTGTGTTTTCGCGCACCTCTCGTAGCTCCCCCATATCGCCATGTTTTCCCACGCCTCTCATATCTTCTCCTACATCGCCGTGATTTCATGCACCTCCCACAGCTTCCACTATATTGATGTGTTTTCGCGCACGTCCCATAACTTCCCTTATATTGCTGTGTTTTCGCTCATCTCTCATACATTCCCCTACATCACTGTGTTTTTGCGCACCTCTCATACCTTCCCCTATATCGCTGTGATTTCGCGCACCTACCATAAATACCACTATATCACTGTGTTTTCGGACAACTCCCACAGATTTCCACATATCGCCGTGTTTTTGCGCACCTCTCATATATTCCCCTATAGTGCTGTGTTCACACACACCTATCATAGCTTTCCCAAAATCTCTGTGTTTTCGCCACCTCTCATACATTCCACTATATCGCTGTGTTTTCGCGCAACTCTCATAGCTTCCCCATATCGATGTGTTTTCGCGCACCTCTCATACCTTCCCCTATATCGCTGTGATTTTTTGCACCTCTCATAGCTTCCCCTATATCTCTGTGCTTTCGCGCACCTCTCATATCTTCTCCTATATCGACGTGTTTTCAGATACCTCCCATAGCTTCCACTATATTGCTGAGTTCTCGCGCAAGTCTAATAACTCCCTTATATTGCTGTGTTTTCGCTCACCTATCGTACATTGCCCAACATCACCATGTTTTTGCGCACCTCTCATACCTTCCCCTAAATCACTGTATCTTCACGCACCTCCCATAACTTCCCCTTATCGCTGAGTTTTTGCACACCTCCCATAGCTTCCCCTATATCGCAGTGTTTTCACGCACCTCTCATAGCTACCCCTATATCGCTGTGTTCTCACGCACCTCCAATAGCTTCCCCTATATCGCTGTGTTTGGCGCACCTTCCATAGATTCCACTATATCGCTGTGTTTTTGCTCACCTCTCATAGCTTTGCCCATATCGCAGTATTCTCGCGCACATCTCATACCTTCTCCATTTTAGCTGAGTTTTCCCTCAGCTCTCATACCTTCTATACCGCCGTGTTTTCGTGCACCTCTCATCGCTTCCCCTATATAGACATGTTTTCACACACCTCTCATTCCTTCCCCTATATCGCTGTGTTTTTGCACACCTCGCATAGCTTTGCCTATATCGCAGTGTTGGCACGCAGCTCTCATAGCTCCCCCAAGATTGCTGTGTTTTCGTGCACCTCCCATACCTTCCCTATATATCGCTGTGTTTTCGCGCACCTCTCATATATTCCCATATAGCGCCGTTTTTTCGAACACCTCTCATACATTCCCCAATAGCTCTGTGTTTTCGCACACCTCCCATACCTTCCCCTTATCGCTGAGAATTTACACACCTCCCATAGCTTCCCCTATATCGCGGTGTTTTCGCGCACCTCCCATACTTTCCCCTATATCGCTGGGTTTTTGCTCACCTCTCATAGCTTTGCCTATATCGCAGTGTTGTCGCGCACATCTCATACCTTCCCCTTTTCAGTTGAGTTTTCGCTCATCTCTCATACCTTCTCCTACATCACCGTGTTTTCGCCCACCTCTCATCGCCTTCCCTATATCGACGTGTTTTCTCCCATAGCTTCCCCTATATACTTGTGTTTTCGCGCAGCTCTCATATATTCCCCTATAGCGCTGTGTTTTCACGCACCTCCAATAGCTTCCCCTATATCGCTGTGTTTGGCGCACCTCCCATACATTCCCCTATATCGCTATGTTTTTGCTCACCTCTCATAGCTTTGCCTATATCGCATTGTTGTCGCGCACATCTCATACCTTCTCCTTTTTAGCTGAGTTTTCGCTAATCTCTCATACCTTCTCCTACATCGCTATGTTTTCGCCCACCTCTCATCGCTTTCCCTATATGAATGTGTTTTCACACACCTCTCATTCCTTTACCTATATTGCCGTATTTTCGCGTACGTCCCATTGCTTCCCCTTTATCACTGTGTTTTCGCGCAGCTCACATACCTTCCCCTATATCGCTGTGATTTCGCGCACCTGACATAAATACCTCAATATCGCTGTGTTTTCGGACACCTCCCATAGGTTTCCCTATATCACCGTAGTTTTGAGCACCTCACATATATTTCCCTATAGCGCTGTGTTTACACGTACCTCTCATAGCTTTCCCAAAATCTCTGAGTTTTCGCACGCCTCTCATATCTTCTCCTACATCGCCGTGATTTCATGCACCTCCCACAGCTTCCACTATATTGATGTGTTTTCGCGCACGTCCCATAACTTCCCTTATATTGCTGTGTTTTCGCTCATCTCTCATACATTCCCCTACATCACTGTGTTTTTGCGCACCTCTCATACCTTCCCCTATATCGCTGTGATTTCGCGCACCTACCATAAATACCACTATATCACTGTGTTTTCGGACAACTCCCACAGATTTCCACATATCGCCGTGTTTTTGCGCACCTCTCATATATTCCCCTATAGTGCTGTGTTCACACACACCTATCATAGCTTTCCCAAAATCTCTGTGTTTTCGCCACCTCTCATACATTCCACTATATCGCTGTGTTTTCGCGCAACTCTCGTAGCTTCCCCATATCGATGTGTTTTCGCGCACCTCTCATACCTTCCCCTATATCGCTGTGATTTTTTGCACCTCTCATAGCTTCCCCTATATCTCTGTGCTTTCGCGCACCTCTCATATCTTCTCCTATATCGACGTGTTTTCAGATACCTCCCATAGCTTCCACTATATTGCTGAGTTCTCGCGCAAGTCTAATAACTCCCTTATATTGCTGTGTTTTCGCTCACCTATCGTACATTGCCCAACATCACCATGTTTTCGCCTCCCTCTCATACATTCCCGTAAATCGCTGTATTTTCACGCACCTCCCATACCTTCCCCTTATCGCTGAGATTTTTCACTCCTCCCATAGCTTCCCCTATATCGCAGTGTTTTCACGCACCTCTCATAGCTTCCCCTATATCGCTGTGTTCTCACGCGCTTCCAATAGCTTCCCCTATATCGCTGTGTTTGGCGCACCATCCATAGCTTCCACTATATCGCAGTGTTTTTGCTCACCTCTCATAGCTTTGCCCATATCGCAGTATTCTCGCGCACATCTCATACCTTCTCCATTTTAGCTGAGTTTTCGCTCAGCTCTCATACCTTCTTCTATACCGCCGTGTTTTCGTGCACCTCTCATCGCTTCCCCTATATAGACATGTTTTCACACACCTCTCATTCCTTCCGCTATATCGCTGTGTTTTTGCACACCTCTCATAGCTTTGCCTATATCGCAGTGTTGGCACGCAGCTCTCATAGCTCCCCCAAGATTGCTGTGTTCTTGTGCACCTCCCATAGCTTCCCTATATATCGCAGTGTTTTCGCGCACCTCTCATATATTCCCATATAGCGCCGTTTTTTCGAACACCTCTCATACATTCCCCAATAGCTCTGTGTTTTCGCACACCTCCCATACCTTCCCCTTATCGCTGAGAATTTACACACCTCCCATAGCTTCCCCTATATCGCGGTGTTTTCGCGCACCTCCCATACTTTCCCCTATATCGCTGGGTTTTTGCTCACCTCTCATAGCTTTGCCTATATCGCAGTGTTGTCGCGCACATCTCATACCTTCCCCTTTTCAGTTGAGTTTTCGCTCATCTCTCATACCTTCTCCTACATCACCGTGTTTTCGCCCACCTCTCATCGCCTTCCCTATATCGACGTGTTTTCTCCCATAGCTTCCCCTATATACTTGTGTTTTCGCGCAGCTCTCATATATTCCCCTATAGCGCTGTGTTTTCACGCACCTCCAATAGCTTCCCCTATATCGCTGTGTTTGGCGCACCTCCCATACATTCCCCTATATCGCTGTGTTTTTGCTCACCTCTCATAGCTTTGCCTATATCGCTGTGTTTTCACGCACCTCCAATAGCTTCCTCTATATCGCTGTGTTTGGCACACTTCCCATACTTTCCCCTATATCGCTGTGTTTTTGCTCACCTCTCATAGCTTTGCCTATATCGCATTGTTGTCGCGCACATCTCATACCTTCTCCTTTTTAGCTGAATTTTCGCTAATCTCTCATACCTTCTCCTACATCGCTATGTTTTCGCCCACCTCTCATCGCTTTCCCTATATGAATGTGTTTTCACACACCTCTCATTCCTTTACCTATATTGCCGTATTTTCGCGTACGTCCCATTGCTTCCCCTTTATCACTGTGTTTTCGCGCAGCTCACATACCTTCCCCTATATCGCTGTGATTTCGCGCACCTGACATAAATACCTCAATATCGCTGTGTTTTCAGACACCTCCCATAGGTTTCCCTATATCACCGTAGTTTTGAGCACCTCACATATATTTCCCTATAGCGCTGTGTTTACACGTACCTCTCATAGCTTTCCCAAAATCTCTGAGTTTTCGCCACCTCTCGTACATTCCACTATATCGCTGTGTTTTCGCGCACCTCTCGTAGCTCCCACATATCGCCATGTTTTCGCACACCTCTCATATCTTCTCCTACATCGCCGTGATTTCATGCACCTCCCACAGCTTCCACTATATTGATGTGTTTTCGCGCACGTCCCATAACTTCCCTTATATTGCTGTGTTTTCGCTCATCTCTCATAAATTCCCCTACATCACTGTGTTTTTGCGCACCTCTCATATCTTCCCCTATATCGCTGTGATTTCGCGCACCTACCATAAATACCACTATATCACTGTGTTTTCGGACAACTCCCACAGATTTCCACATATCGCCGTGTTTTTGCGCACCTCTCATATATTCCCCTATAGTGCTGTATTCACACACACCTATCATAGCTTTCCCAAAATCTCTGTGTTTTCGCCACCTCTCATACATTCCACTATATCGCTGTGTTTTCGCGCAACTCTCGTAGCTTCCCCATATCGATGTGTTTTCGCGCACCTCTCATACCTTCCCCTATATCGCTGTGATTTTTTGCACCTCTCATAGCTTCCCCTATATCTCTGTGCTTTCGCGCACCTCTCATATCTTCTCCTATATCGACGTGTTTTCAGATACCTCCCATAGCTTCCACTATATTGCTGAGTTCTCGCGCAAGTCTAATAACTCCCTTATATTGCTGTGTTTTCGCTCACCTATCGTACATTGCCCAACATCACCATGTTTTTGCGCACCTCTCATACCTTCCCCTAAATCACTGTATCTTCACGCACCTCCCATAACTTCCCCTTATCGCTGAGTTTTTGCACACCTCCCATAGCTTCCCCTATATCGCAGTGTTTTCACGCACCTCTCATAGCTACCCCTATATCGCTGTGTTCTCACGCACCTCCAATAGCTTCCCCTATATCGCTGTGTTTGGCGCACCATCCATAGCTTCCACTATATCGCTGTGTTTTTGCTCACCTCTCATAGCTTTGCCCATATCGCAGTATTCTCGCGCACATCTCATACCTTCTCCATTTTAGCTGAGTTTTCACTCAGCTCTCATACCTTCTTCTATACCGCCGTGTTTTCGTGCACCTCTCATCGCTTCCCCTATATAGACATGTTTTCACACACCTCTCATTCCTTCCCCTATATCGCTGTGTTTTTGCACACCTCGCATAGCTTTGCCTATATCGCAGTGTTGGCACGCAGCTCTCATAGCTCCCCCAAGATTGCTGTGTTTTCGTGCACCTCCCATAGCTTCCCCTATATCGCTGTGTTTTCGCGCACCTCTCATATATTCCCATATAGCGCCGTTTTTTCGAACACCTCTCATACATTCCCCAATAGCTCTGTGTTTTCGCACACCTCCCATACCTTCCCCTTATCGCTGAGATTTTACACACCTCCCATAGCTTCCCCTATATCGCGGTGTTTTCGCGCACCTCCCATACTTTCCCCTATATCGCTGGGTTTTTGCTCACCTCTCATAGCTTTGCCTATATCGCAGTGTTGTCGCGCACATCTCATACCTTCCCCTTTTCAGTTGAGTTTTCGCTCATCTCTCATACCTTCTCCTACATCGCCGTGTTTTCGCCCACCTCTCATCGCTTTCCCTATATCACAGTGTTTTTGCACACCTGCCATAAATATCCCTATATCGCTGTGTTTTTGCTCACCTCTCATAGCTTTGCCTATATCGCAGTGTTGTCGCGCACATCTCATACCTTCCCCTTTTTAGCTGAGTTTTCGCTCATCTCTCATACCTTCTCCGACATCACCGTGTTTTCGCCCACTTCTCATCGCCTTCCTTATATCGACGTGTTTTCACACACCTCTCATTCCTTCACGTATATCGCCATATTTTCACGCACCGCCCATTGCTTCCCTATATATCACTGTTTTCACGCCGCTCTCATACCTTCCGCAAGATTGCTGTGTTTTCGTGCACCTCCCATAGCTTCCCCTATATCGCTGTGTTTTCGCGCACCTCTCATATATTCCCCTATAGCGCTGTGTTTTCGCACACCTCCAATAGCTTCCCCTATATCACTGTGTTTGGCGCACCTCCCATACTTTCCCCTATATCGCTGTGTTTTTGCTCACCTCTCATAGCTTTGCCTATATCGCAGTGTTGTCGCGCACATCTCATACCTTCCCCTTTTTAGCTGAGTTTTCGCTCATCTCTCATACCTTCTCCTACATCGCAGTGTTTTCGCCCACCTCTCATCGCTTTCCCTGTATCGACCAGTTTTACACACCTCTCATACCTTCCCGTATATTGCTGTGTTTTCACGCACCACTCATAGTTTCTCCTATATCACCATGTTTTCGAGCACCTCTCATAGCTTCCCCTATATCTCTGTGCTTTCGCGCACCTCTCATATCTTCTCCTATATCGCCGTGATTCCATGCACCTCCCATAGCTTCCATGATATTGCTGTGTTTTCGCTCACCTCTCATACATTCCCCTACATCACCGTGTTTTTGTGCACCGCTCATACCTTCCCCTATATCGCTGTGTTTTCGCACACCTGGCATAAATACCCCTATATCGCTGTGTTTTCGGACACCTCCCATAGATTTTTCTATATCACCGGGTTTTTGCGCACCTCTCATATATTCCCCTGTGTTTACACGTACCTCTCATAGCTTTCCCAAAATCTCTGAGTTTTTGCCACCTCTCATACATTCTACTATATCGCGGTGTTATCACGCACCTGTCATAGCTTCCCCTATATCGCTGTGTTTTCGCACACCTCCAATAGCTTCCCCTATATCGCTGTGTTTGGAGTACCTCTCATATATTCCCCTATAGCGCTGTGTTTTCGCACACCTCCAATAGCTTCCCCTATATCACTGTGTTTGGCGCACCTCCCATACTTTCCCCTATATCGCTGTGTTTTTGCTCACCTCTCATAGCTTTGCCTATATCGCAGTGTTGTCGCGCACATCTCATACCTTCCCCTTTTTAGCTGAGTTTTCGCTCATCTCTCATACCTTCTCCTACATCGCAGTGTTTTCGCCCACCTCTCATCGCTTTCCCTGTATCGACCAGTTTTACACACCTCTCATACCTTCCCGTATATTGCTGTGTTTTCACGCACCACTCATAGTTTCTCCTATATCACCATGTTTTCGAGCACCTCTCATAGCTTCCCCTATATCTCTGTGCTTTCGCGCACCTCTCATATCTTCTCCTATATCGCCGTGATTCCATGCACCCCCCATAGCTTCCATGATATTGCTGTGTTTTCGCGCACCTGGCATAAATACCCCTATATCGCTGTGTTTTCGGACACCTCCCATAGATTTCCCTATATCACCGGGTTTTTGCGCACCTCTCATATATTCCCCTATAGCGCTGTGTTTACACGTACCTCTCATAGCTTTCCCAAAATCTCTGAGTTTTCGCCACCTCTCATACCTTCCACTATATCACCGTGTTTTCGCGTACTTCTCGTAGCTTCCCGTATATCGATGTGTTTTCATGCACATCCCATAGGTTCCCTTACATTGCTGTGTTTTTCACACCTCGCACACCTTCCCTTATTTCGCTGTTTTTTCACGCACCTCCCATAAATACCCCTATATCGCTGTGTTTTCGGGCACCTCCCATAGATTTCCCTATATCACCGTATTTTCGTGCACCTCCATTTGATTCACCTATATCACTGTTTTCGCGCAGCTCTCATACCTTCCCCAAGATTGCTGTGTTTTTGTGTACCTCCCATAACTTCCCCTATATCGCTGTGTTTTCGCGCACCTTTCATATATTCCCGTATAGCGCCGTTTTTTCGAACACCTCATACATTCCCCTATAGCTCTGTGTTTTTGAACACCTCCCATACCTTCCCCTTATCACTGAGATTTTACACAACTCCCATAGCTTCCCCTATATTGTTATGTTTTTGTGCACCTCCAATAGCTTCCACTATATCGCTGTGTTTTTGCTCACCTCTCAAACTTTACCTATATCGCAGTGTTGTCGCGCACATCTCATACCTTCCCCTTTTTAGCTGAGTTTTCGCTCATCTCTCATACCATCTCCTACATCGACGTGTTTTCGCCCACCTCTCATCGCTTTCCCTGTATCGACGTGTTTCACACACATCTCATTCCTTCACGTACATTGCCCTATTTTCGTGCAGCTCCCATTGCTTCCCCTTTATCACTGTGTTTTTGCGCAGCTCACATACATTCCCCTATATCGACGTGTTTTCATGCACCTCCCATAGGTTTCCTTATATCGCCGTGTTTTCGCGCACCTCTCATAGTTTTCCCTATATCGCCGTGTTTTCGCGCACCTCTCATAGCTTCCCCTATATCGTTGTGTTCTCACGCACCTCCAATAGCTTCCCTTATATCGCTGTGTTTGGCGCACCTTCCATAGATTCCACTATATCGCTGTGTTTTTGCTCACCTCTCATAGCTTTGCCCGTATCGCAGTATTCTCGCGCACATCTCATACCTTCTCCATTTTAGCTGAGTTTTCACTCAGCTCACATACCTTCTTCTATACCGCCGTGTTTTCGTGCACCTCTCATTGCTTCCCCTATATAGACATGTTTTCACACACCTCTCATTCCTTCCCCTATATCGCTGTGTTTTTGCACACCTCGCATAGCTTTGCCTATATCGCAGTGTTGGCACACAGCTCTCATAGCTCCCCCAAGATTGCTGTGTTTTCGTGCACCTCCCATAGCTTCCCCTATATCGCTGTGTTTTCGCGCACCTCTCATATATTCCAATATAGCGCCGTTTTTTCGAACACCTCTCATACATTCCCCTATAGCTCTGTGTTTTCGCACACCTCCCATACCTTCCCCTTATCGCTGAGATTTTACACACCTCCCATAGCTTCCCCTATATCGCTGTGTTTTCGCGCACCTCTAATAGCTTCCACTATATCGCTGTGTTTGGCGCACCTCCATACTTTCCCCTATATCGCTGGGTTTTTGCCCACCTCTCATCGCTTTCCCTATATCACAGTGTTTTCGCACACCTGCCATAAATATCCCTATATCGCTGTGTTTTTGCTCACCTCTCATAGCTTTGCCTATATCGCAGTGTTGGCATGCACATCTCATACCTTCCTCTTTTTAGCTGAGTTTTCGCTCATCTCTTATACCTTCTCCTACATCACCGTGTTTTCGCCCACCTCTCATCGCCTTCCTTATATCGACGTGTTTTCACACACCTCTCATTCCTTCACGTATATCACCACATTTTCGCGCACCTCCCATTGCTTCCTCTATATCTGTTTTCGTGCAGCTCTCATACCTTCCCCAAGATTGTTGTGTTTTCGTGCACCTCCCATAGCTTCCCCTATATCGCTGTGTTTTCGCGCAGCTCTCATATATTCCCCTATAGCGCTGTGTTTTCGCGCACCTCCAATAGCTTCCCCTATATCGCTGTGTTTGGCGCACCTCCCATACATTCCCCTATATCGCTATGTTTTTGCTCACCTCTCATAGCTTTGCCTATATCGCAGTGTTGTCGCGCACATCTCATATCTTCTCCTTTTTAGCTGAGTTTTCGCTCGTCTCTCATACCTTCTCCTACATCGCTATGTTTTCGCCCACCTCTCATCGCTTTCCCTATATGAATGTGTTTTCACACACCTCTCATTCCTTTACGTATATTGCCGTATTTTTGCGTACGTCCCATTGCTTCCCCTATATCGCTGTGTTTTCGTGCACCTCCCATAAATTCCCTTATATCGTTGTGTTTTCGCGCACCTCTCATATATTCCCCTATATCGCTGTTTTTTCACCTCCCTCTCATACGTTCCCCTAAATCGCTGTGTTTTCGCGCACCTCCCACACCTTCCCCTTCTCGCTGAGTTTTTGCACACCTCATATAGCTTCCCCTATGTCGCTGTGTTTTCGCGCACTTCTCATAGCTTCCCTTATATCGCTGTGTTTGGCGCACTTCCCATACTTTCCCCTATATCGCTGTGTTTTTCCTCACCTCTCATAGCTTTGCCTATATCGCAGTGTCGTTGCGCACATCTCATACCTTCCCCTTTTAGGCTGAGTTTTCGCTCATCACTCATACCTTCTCCTACATCACCGTGTTTTTGCCCACCTCTCATCGCTTTCCCTGTATCGACCAGTTTCACACACCTCTCATACCTTCCGGTATCTTGCTGCGTTTTCGCACACCACTCATAGTTTCCCCTATATCACCATGTTTTCGAGCACCTCTCATAGCTTCCCCTATGTCTCTGTGCTTTCGCGCACCTTTCATATCTTCTCCTACATCGCCGTTATTCCATGCACCTCCCATAGCTTCCACGATATTGCTGTGTTTTCACGCTCATCCCATAACTTCCCTTATATTGCTGTGTTTTCGCTCACCTCTCATACATTCCCCTACATCACCGTGTTTTTGCGCACCGCTCACACCTTCCCCTTTATCGCTGTGATTTCGCTCACCTGCCATAAATACCCCAATATCGCTGTGTTTTCGGACACCTCCCATAGATTTCCCTGTATCACCGTAGTTTTGAGCACCTCACATATATTTCCCTATAGCGCTGTGTTTAAACGTACCTCTCATGGCTTTCCCAAAATCTCTGAGTTTTGGCCACCTCTTGTACATTCCACTATATCGCTGTGTTTTCGCGCACCTCTCGTAGCTCCCCCATATCGCCATGTTTTCGCGCACCTCTCATATCTTCTCCTACATCGCCGTGATTTCATGCACCTCCCATAGCTTCCACTATATTGATGTGTTTTCGTGCATGTCCCATAACTTCCCTTATATTGCTGTGTTTTCGCTCATTTCTTATACATTACCCTACATCACTGTGTTTTTGCTCACCTCTCATACCTTCCCCTATATCGCTGTGATTTCACGCACCTACCATAAATACCACTATATCACTGTGTTTTCGGACAACTCCCATAGATTTCCCTATATTGCCGTGGTTTTGCGCACCTCTCATATATTCCCCTATAGTGCTGTGTTTACACGCACCTCTCATAGCCTTCCCAAAATCTCTGTGTTTTCGCCACCTCTCATAAATTCCACTATATCGCTGTGTTTTCGCGCACCACTCGTAGCTTCCCCATATCGATGTGTTTTCGCGCACCTCTCATATCTTCTCCTATATCGACGTGTTTTCAAGCACCTCCCATAGCTTCCACTATATCGCTGAGTTCTCGCGCAAGTCTAATAACTTCCCTTATATTGCTGTGTTTTCGCTCACCTCTCGTACATTCCCCTACATCACCGTGTTTTTGCGCACCTCTCATACCTTCCCCAATATCGCGGTGTTATCACGCACCTCTCATAACTTCCCCTATATCGCTGTGTTTTCGCCTCCCTCTCATACATTCCCGTAAATCGCTGTATTTTCACGCACCTCCCATACCTTCCCCTTATCGCTGAGATTTTTCACTCCTCCCATAGCTTCCCCTATATCGCAGTGTTTTCACGCACCTCTCATAGCTTCCCCTATATCGCTGTGTTCTCACGCACTTCCAATAGCTTCCCCTATATCGCTGTGTTTGGCGCACCATCCATAGCTTCCACTATATCGCAGTGTTTTTGCTCACCTCTCATAGCTTTGCCCATATCGCAGTATTCTTGCGCACATCTCATACCTTCTCCATTTTAGCTGAGTTTTCGCTCAGCTCTCATACCTTCTTCTATACCGCCGTGTTTTCGTGCACCTCTCATCGCTTCCCTTATATAGACATGTTTTCACACACCTCTCATTCCTTCCCCTATATCGCTGTGTTTTTGCACACCTCGCATAGCTTTGCCTATATCGCAGTGTTGGCACGCAGCTCTCATACCTCCCCCAAGATTGCTGTGTTTTCGTGCACCTCCCATAGCTTTCCCTATATCGCTGTGTTTTCGCGCACCTCTCATATATTCCCATATAGCGCCGTTTTTTCGAACACCTCTCATACATTCCCCTATAGCTCTGTGTTTTCGCACACCTCCCATAGCTTCCCCTTATCGCTGAGATTTTTCACTCCTCCCATAGCTTCCCCTATATCGCAGTGTTTTCACGCACCTCTCATAGCTTCCCCTATATCGCTGTGTTCTCACGCACCTCCAATAGCTTCCCCTATATCGCTGTGTTTGGCGCACCATCCATAGCTTCCACTATATCGCTGTGTTTTTGCTCACCTCTCATAGCTTTGCCCATATCGCAGTATTCTCGCTCACCTCTCATACCTTCTCCATTTTAGCTGAGTTTTCGCTCAGCTCTCATACCTTCTTCTATACCGCCGTGTTTTCGTGCACCTCTCATCACTTCCCCTATATAGACATGTTTTCACACACCTCTCATTCCTTCCCCTATATCGCTGTGTTTTTGCACACCTCGCATAGCTTTGCCTATATCGCAGTGTTGGCACACAGCTCTCATACCTCCCCCAAGATTGCTGTGTTTTCGTGCACCTCCCATAGCTTCCCCTATATTGCTGTGTTTTCGCGCACCTCACATATATTCCCATAATGCGCCGTTTTTTCGAACACCTCTCATACATTCCCCTATAGCTCTGTGTTTTCGCACACCTCCCATACCTTCCCCTTATCGCTGAGATTTTTCACTCCTCCCATAGCTTCCCCTATATCGCAGTGTTTTCACGCACCTCTCATAGCTTCCCCTATATCGTTGTGTTCTCACGCACCTCCAATAGCTTCCCTTATATCGCTGTGTTTGGCGCACCTTCCATAGATTCCACTATATCGCTGTGTTTTTGCTCACCTCTCATAGCTTTGCCCGTATCGCAGTATTCTCGCGCACATCTCATACCTTCTCCATTTTAGCTGAGTTTTCGCTCAGCTCTCATACCTTCTTCTATACCGCCGTGTTTTCGTGCACCTCTCATCGCTTCCCCTCTATAGACATGTTTTCACACACCTCTCATTCCTTCCCCTATATCGCTGTGTTTTTGCACACCTCTCATAGCTTTGCCTATATCGCAGTCTTGGCACACAGCTCTCATAGCTCCCCCAAGATTGCTGTGTTTTCGTGCACCTCCCATAGCTTTCCCTATATCGCTGTGTTTTCGCGCACCTCTCATATATTCCAATATAGCGCCGTTTTTTCGAACACCTCTCATACATTCCCCTATAGCTCTGTGTTTTCGCACACCTCCCATACCTTCCCCTTATCGCTGAGATTTTACACACCTCCCATAGCTTCCCCTATATCGCTGTGTTTTCGCGCACCTCTAATAGCTTCCACTATATCGCTGTGTTTGGCGCACCTCCCATACTTTCCCCTATATCGCTGGGTTTTTGCCCACCTCTCATCGCTTTCCCTATATCACAGTGTTTTCGCACACCTGCCATAAATATCCCTATATCGCTGTGTTTTTGCTCACCTCTCATAGCTTTGCCTATATCGCAGTGTTGGCATGCACATCTCATACCTTCCTCTTTTTAGCTGAGTTTTCGCTCATCTCTTATACCTTCTCCTACATCACCGTGTTTTCGCCCACCTCTCATCGCCTTCCTTATATCGACGTGTTTTCACACACCTCTCATTCCTTCACGTATATCACCATATTTTCGTGCACCTCCCATTGCTTCCTCTATATCACTGTTTTCGTGCAGCTCTCATACCTTCCCCAATATCGCGGTGTTATCACGCACCTCTCATAACTTCCCCTATATCGCTGTGTTTTCGCCTCCCTCTCATACATTCCCGTAAATCGCTGTGTTTTCGCGCACCTCCAATAGCTTCCCCTATATCGCTGTGTTTGGCGCACCTCCCATACATTCCCCTATATCGCAGTGTTTTCACGCACCTCTCATAGCTTCCCCTATATCGCTGTGTTCTCACGCACTTCCAATAGCTTCCCCTATATCGCTGTGTTTGGCGCACCATCCATAGCTTCCACTATATCGCAGTGTTTTTGCTCACCTCTCATAGCTTTGCCCATATCGCAGTATTCTCGCGCACATCTCATACCTTCTCCATTTTAGCTGAGTTTTCGCTCAGCTCTCATACCTTCTTCTATACCGCCGTGTTTTCGTGCACCTCTCATCGCTTCCCTTATATAGACATGTTTTCACACACCTCTCATTCCTTCCCCTATATCGCTGTGTTTTTGCACACCTCGCATAGCTTTGCCTATATCGCAGTGTTGGCACGCAGCTCTCATACCTCCCCCAAGATTGCTGTGTTTTCGTGCACCTCCCATAGCTTTCCCTATATCGCTGTGTTTTCGCGCACCTCTCATATATTCCCATATAGCGCCGTTTTTTCGAACACCTCTCATACATTCCCCTATAGCTCTGTGTTTTCGCACACCTCCCATAGCTTCCCCTTATCGCTGAGATTTTTCACTCCTCCCATAGCTTCCCCTATATCGCAGTGTTTTCACGCACCTCTCATAGCTTCCCCTATATCGCTGTGTTCTCACGCACCTCCAATAGCTTCCCCTATATCGCTGTGTTTGGCGCACCATCCATAGCTTCCACTATATCGCTGTGTTTTTGCTCACCTCTCATAGCTTTGCCCATATCGCAGTATTCTCGCGCACATCTCATACCTTCTCCATTTTAGCTGAGTTTTCGCTCAGCTCTCATACCTTCTTCTATACCGCCGTGTTTTCGTGCACCTCTCATCACTTCCCCTATATAGACATGTTTTCACACACCTCTCATTCCTTCCTCTATATCGCTGTGTTTTTGCACACCTCGCATAGCTTTGCCTATATCGCAGTGTTGGCACGCAGCTCTCATACCTCCCCCAAGATTGCTGTGTTTTCGTGCACCTCCCATAGCTTCCCCTATATCGCAGTGTTTTCACGCACCTCTCATAGCTTCCCCTATATCGCTGTGTTCTCACGCACCTCCAATAGCTTCCCCTATATCGCTGTGTTTGGCGCACCATCCATAGCTTCCACTATATCGCTGTGTTTTTGCTCACCTCTCATAGCTTTGCCCATATCGCAGTATTCTCGCGCACATCTCATACCTTCTCCATTTTAGCTGAGTTTTCGCTCAGCTCTCATACCTTCTTCTATACCGCCGTGTTTTCGTGCACCTCTCATCACTTCCCCTATATAGACATGTTTTCACACACCTCTCATTCCTTCCCCTATATCGCTGTGTTTTTGCACACCTCGCATAGCTTTGCCTATATCGCAGTGTTGGCACGCAGCTCTCATACCTCCCCCAAGATTGCTGTGTTTTCGTGCACCTCCCATAGCTTCCCCTATATTGCTGTGTTTTCGCGCACCTCACATATATTCCCATAATGCGCCGTTTTTTCGAACACCTCTCATACATTCCCCTATAGCTCTGTGTTTTCGCACACCTCCCATACCTTCCCCTTATCGCTGAGATTTTTCACTCCTCCCATAGCTTCCCCTATATCGCAGTGTTTTCACGCACCTCTCATAGCTTCCCCTATATCGTTGTGTTCTCACGCACCTCCAATAGCTTCCCTTATATCGCTGTGTTTGGCGCACCTTCCATAGATTCCACTATATCGCTGTGTTTTTGCTCACCTCTCATAGCTTTGCCCGTATCGCAGTATTCTCGCGCACATCTCATACCTTCTCCATTTTAGCTGAGTTTTCACTCAGCTCACATACCTTCTTCTATACCGCCGTGTTTTCGTGCACCTCTCATCGCTTCCCCTCTATAGACATGTTTTCACACACCTCTCATTCCTTCCCCTATATCGCTGTGTTTTTGCACACCTCTCATAGCTTTGCCTATATCGCAGTGTTGGCACACAGCTCTCATAGCTCCCCCAAGATTGCTGTGTTTTCGTGCACCTCCCATAGCTTCCCCTATATCGCTGTGTTTTCGCGCACCTCTCATATATTCCAATATAGCGCCGTTTTTTCGAACACCTCTCATACATTCCCCTATAGCTCTGTGTTTTCGCACACCTCCCATACCTTCCCCTTATCGCTGAGATTTTACACACCTCCCATAGCTTCCCCTATATCGCTGTGTTTTCGCGCACCTCTAATAGCTTCCACTATATCGCTGTGTTTGGCGCACCTCCCATACTTTCCCCTATATCGCTGGGTTTTTGCCCACCTCTCATCGCTTTCCCTATATCACAGTGTTTTCGCACACCTGCCATAAATATCCCTATATCGCTGTGTTTTTGCTCACCTCTCATAGCTTTGCCTATATCGCAGTGTTGGCATGCACATCTCATACCTTCCTCTTTTTAGCTGAGTTTTCGCTCATCTCTTATACCTTCTCCTACATCACCGTGTTTTCGCCCACCTCTCATCGCCTTCCTTATATCGACGTGTTTTCACACACCTCTCATTCCTTCACGTATATCACCATATTTTCGTGCACCTCCCATTGCTTCCTCTATATCACTGTTTTCGTGCAGCTCTCATACCTTCCCCAAGATTGCTGTGTTTTCGTGCACCTCCCATAGCTTCCCCTATATCGCTGTGTTTTCGCGCAGCTCTCATATATTCCCCTATAGCGCTGTGTTTTCGCGCACCTCCAATAGCTTCCCCTATATCGCTGTGTTTGGCGCACCTCCCATACATTCCCCTATATCGCTATGTTTTTGCTCACCTCTCATAGCTTTGCCTATATCGCAGTGTTGTCGCGCACATCTCATACCTTCTCCTTTTTAGCTGAGTTTTCGCTCGTCTCTCATACCTTCTCCTACATCGCTATGTTTTCGTCCACCTCTCATCGCTTTCCCTATATGAATGTGTTTTCACACACCTCTCATTCCTTTACGTATATTGCCGTATTTTTGCGTACGTCCCATTGCTTCCCCTATATCGCTGTGTTTTCGTGCACCTCCCATAAATTCCCTTATATTGTTGTGTTTTCGCGCACCTCTCATATATTCCCCTATATCGCTGTTTTTTCACCTCCCTCTCATACGTTCCCCTAAATCGCTGTGTTTTCGCGCACCTCCCACACCTTCCCCTTCTCGCTGAGTTTTTGCACACCTCATATAGCTTCCCCTATGTCGCTGTGTTTTCGCGCACTTCTCATAGCTTCCCTTATATCGCTGTGTTTGGCGCACTTCCCATACTTTCCCCTATATCGCTGTGTTTTTCCTCACCTCTCATAGCTTTGCCTATATCGCAGTGTCGTTGCGCACATCTCATACCTTCCCCTTTTAGGCTGAGTTTTCGCTCATCACTCATACCTTCTCCTACATCACCGTGTTTTTGCCCACCTCTCATCGCTTTCCCTGTATCAACCAGTTTCACACACCTCTCATACCTTCCCGTATATTGCTGCGTTTTCGCACACCACTCATAGTTTCCCCTATATCACCATGTTTTCGAGCACCTCTCATAGCTTCCCCTATGTCTCTGTGCTTTCGCGCACCTTTCATATCTTCTCCTATATCGCCGTTATTCCATGCACCTCCCATAGCTTCCACGATATTGCTGTTTTCACGCTCATCCCATAACTTCCCTTATATTGCTGTGCTTTCGCTCACCTCTCATACATTCCCCTACATCACCGTGTTTTTGCGCACCGCTCACACCTTCCCCTTTATCGCTGTGATTTCGCTCACCTGCCATAAATACCCCAATATCGCTGTGTTTTCGGACACCTCCCATAGATTTCCCTGTATCACCGTAGTTTTGAGCACCTCACATATATTTCCCTATAGCGCTGTGTTTAAACGTACCTCTCATGGCTTTCCCAAAATCTCTGAGTTTTGGCCACCTCTTGTACATTCCACTATATCGCTGTGTTTTCGCGCACCTCTCGTAGCTCCCCCATATCGCCATGTTTTCGCGCACCTCTCATATCTTCTCCTACATCGCCGTGATTTCATGCACCTCCCATAGCTTCCACTATATTGATGTGTTTTCGTGCATGTCCCATAACTTCCCTTATATTGCTGTGCTTTCGCTCATTTCTTATACATTACCCTACATCACTGTATTTTTGCGCACCTCTCATACCTTTCCCTATATCGCTGTGATTTCACGCACCTACCATAAATACCACTATATCACTGTGTTTTCGGACAACTCCCATAGATTTCCCTATATTGCCGTGGTTTTGCGCACCTCTCATATATTCCCCTATAGTGCTGTGTTTACACGCACCTCTCATAGCCTTCCCAAAATCTCTGTGTTTTCGCCACCTCTCATAAATTCCACTATATCGCTGTGTTTTCGCGCACCACTCGTAGCTTCCCCATATCGATGTGTTTTCGCGCACCTCTCATATCTTCTCCTATATCGACGTGTTTTCAAGCACCTCCCATAGCTTCCACTATATCGCTGAGTTCTCGCGCAAGTCTAATAACTTCCCTTATATTGCTGTGTTTTCGCTCACCTCTCGTACATTCCCCTACATCACCGTGTTTTTGCGCACCTCTCATACCTTCCCCAATATCGCGGTGTTATCACGCACCTCTCATACCTTCCCCTATATCGCTGTGTTTTCGCCGCCCTCTCATACATTCCCGTAAATCGCTGTATTTTCACGCACCTCCCATACCTTCCCCTTATCGCTGAGATTTTTCACTCCTCCCATAGCTTCCCCTATATCGCAGTGTTTTCACGCACCTCTCATAGCTTCCCCTATATCGCTGTGTTCTCACGCACTTCCAATAGCTTCCGCTAAATCGCTGTGTTTGGCGCACCATCCATAGCTTCCCCTATATCGCAGTGTTTTCACGCACCTCTCATAGCTTCCCCTATATCGCTGTGTTCTCACGCACTTCCAATAGCTTCCCTTATATCGCTGTGTTTGGCGCACCTTCCATAGCTTCCACTATATCGCTGTGTTTTTGCTCACCTCTCATAGCTTTGCCCATATCGCAGTATTCTCGCGCACATCTCATACCTTCTCTATTTTAGCTGAGTTTTCGCTCAGCTCACATACCTTCTTCTATACCGCCGTGTTTTCGTGCACCTCTCATCGCTTCCCCTATATAGACATGTTTTCACACACCTCTCATTCCTTCCCCTATATCGCTGTGTTTTTGCACACCTCGCATAGCTTTGCCTATATCGCAGTGTTGGCACGCAGCTCTCATAGCTCCCCCAAGATTGCTGTGTTTTCGTGCACCTCCCATAGCTTCCCCTATATCGCTGTGTTTTCGCGCACCTCTCATATATTCCCATATAGCGCCGTTTTTTCGAACACCTCTCATACATTCCCCTATAGCTCTGTGTTTTCGCACACCTCCCATAGCTTCCCCTTATCGCTGAGATTTTTCACTCCTCCCATAGCTTCCCCTATATCGCAGTGTTTTCACGCACCTCTCATAGCTTCCCCTATATCGCTGTGTTCTCACGCACCTCCAATAGCTTCCCCTATATCGCTGTGTTTGGCGCACCATCCATAGCTTCCACTATATCGCTGTGTTTTTGCTCACCTCTCATAGCTTTGCCCATATCGCAGTATTCTCGCGCACATCTCATACCTTCTCCATTTTAGCTGAGTTTTCGCTCAGCTCTCATACCTTCTTCTATACCGCCGTGTTTTCGTGCACCTCTCATCACTTCCCCTATATAGACATGTTTTCACACACCTCTCATTCCTTCCTCTATATCGCTGTGTTTTTGCACACCTCGCATAGCTTTGCCTATATCGCAGTGTTGGCACGCAGCTCTCATACCTCCCCCAAGATTGCTGTGTTTTCGTGCACCTCCCATAGCTTCCCCTATATCGCTGTGTTTTCGCGCACCTCACATATATTCCCATAATGCGCCGTTTTTTCGAACACCTCTCATACATTCCCCTATAGCTCTGTGTTTTCGCACACCTCCCATACCTTCCCCTTATCGCTGAGATTTTACACACCTCCCATAGCTTCCCCTATATCGCTGTGTTTTCGCACACCTCCAACAGCTTCCTCTATATCACTGTGTTTGGCGCACCTCCCATACTTTCCCCTATATCGCTGGGTTTTTGCTCCCCTCTCATAGCTTTGCCTATATCGCAGTGTTGTCGCGCACATCTCATACCTTTCCCTTTTCAGCTGAGTTTTCCCTCATCTCTCATACCTTCTCCTGCATCGCCGTGTTTTCGCCCACCTCTCAACGCTTTCCCTATATCACAGTGTTTTTACACACCTGCCATAAATATCCCTATATCGCTGTGTTTTCGGACACCTCCCATAGATTTCCCTATATCACTGGGTTTTTGCGCACCTCTCATATATTCCCCTATAGCGCTGTGTTTACACGTACCTCTCATAGCTTTCCCAAAATCTCTGAGTTTTCGCCACCTCTCATACCTTCCACTATATCGCCGTGTTTTCGCGTACTTCTCGTAGCTTCCCGTATATCGATGTGCTTTCATGCACATCCCATAGGTTCCCTTACATGGCTGTGTTTTTGCGCACCTCGCATGCCTTCCCTTATTTCGCTGTTTTTTCACGCACCTCCCATAAATACCCCTATATCGCTGTGTTTTCGGACACCTCCCATAGATTTCCCTATATCGCCGTATTTTCGTGCACCTCCATTTGCTTCACCTATATCACTGTTTTCGCGCAGCTCTCATACTTTCCCCAAGATTGCTGTGTTTTCGTGTACCTCCCATAGCTTCCCCTATATCGCTGTGTTTGGCGCACCTCCCATACTTTCCCCTATATCGCTGTGTTTTTGCTCACCTCTCATAGCTTTGCCTATATCGCAGTGTTGTCGCGCACATCTCATATCTTCCCCTTTTTAGCTGAGTTTTCGCTCATCTCTCATACCTTCTCCTACATCGCCGTGTTTTCGCCCACCTCTCATCGCTTTCCCTGTATCGACGTGTTTCACACACCTCTCATTCCTTCACGTATATCGCCGTATTTTCGCGCACCTCCCATTGCTTCCCCTTTATCACTGTGTTTTTGCGCAGCTCACATACATTCCCGTATATTGCTGTGTTTTCGTGCACATCCCATATATACCCCTATATCGCTGTGTTTTCGGACACCTCCCATAGATTTCCCTATATCGCCGTATTTTCGGCACCTCCCTTTCCTTCACCTATATCACTGTTTTCGCGCAGCTCTCATACCTTCCCCGAGATTACTGTGCTTTCGTGTACCTCCCATAGCTTCCCCTATATTGCTGTGTTTTCGCTCACCTGTCATATATTCCCCTATAGTGCCATTTTTTCGAACACCTCTCATACATTTCCCTATAGCTCTGTGTTTTCGCACACCTCCCATATCTTCTCCTGTATCGCCGTGATTTCATGCACCTCCGATAGCTTCCACTATATTGCTGTTTTCGTGCACATCCCATAACTTCCCTTATATTGCTGTGTTTTCGCTCACCTCTCATACATTCCCCTACATCACCGTGGTTTTGCGCACCTCTCATACCTTCCCATATATCGCTATGTTTGGCGCACCTCCTATTGCTTCCCCTATATCGCTGTGTTTTTACTCACCTCTCATAGCTTTGCCTATATCGCAGTATTCTCACGTACATCGCATACCTTCCCCTTTTTAGCTGAGTTTTCGCTCATCTCTCATACCTTCTTCTATACCGCCATGTTTTCGCGCACCTCTCATCACTTCCCCTATATAGACATGTTTTCACACACCTCTCATTCCTTCCCCTATATCACTGTGTTATCGCACACCTCTCATAGCTTCCCCTATATCTCTGTGCTTTCGCGCACCTCTCATATCTTCTCCTATATCGCCATGATTTCATGCACCGCTCATACCTTCCCCTATATCGCTGTGTTTTCGCGCACCTGCCATATGTAACCCTATATCACTGTGTTTTCGGACACCTCCCATAGATTTCCCTATATCACCGTGTTTTTGCGCACCCCTCATATATTCCCCTATAGCACTGTGTTTACACGCACCTCTCATAGCTTTCCCAAAATCTCTCAGTTTTCACCACCTCTCATACATTCCACTATATCGCTGTGTTTTCGCGCACCTCTTGTAGCTTCCCCTATATCGTTGTGATTTTGCGCACCTGTCAAACCTTCCCCTATATCGCTGCGTTTTCGCGCACCTCTCATCGCTTCCCCTATATCAACGTGTTTTTACACACCTCTTCTTCTTTCACATATATCGCCATGTTTTCACGCACCTCCTGTAGCTTCCCCTATATCACTGTGCATTTGTGCATCTCTCATACCATCCCCTATATCGCCTTGTTTTCGTGCACATCGCATAGATTCCCCTACATCGTCGTGTATTCGCGCACCTCTCATACATTCTCCTATATTGCCGTGTTTTCAGGCACCTCCCATAGCTTCACCTATATCACTGTGTTTTCTCGCACCTTTCATGCCTTCCCCTATATCGCTCTGATTTTGTGCACCGCCCATAGCTTCCCATATATCGCTGTGTTTTCGCGCACATCTCATAGCTTTCCCAAAATCTCTGTGATTTCGCCACCTCTCATACATTCCACTATATCGCTGTGATTTATTACACCTCTCATAGCTTCGCCTATATCTCTGTGTTTTCGCGCACCTCTCATATCTTCTCCTATATCGACGTGTTTTCA
This sequence comes from Mobula birostris, assembly GCF_030028105.1. NCBI lineage: Eukaryota > Metazoa > Chordata > Chondrichthyes > Myliobatiformes > Myliobatidae > Mobula > Mobula birostris. The sequence continues at coordinate 70,050 of NW_027275032.1, forward strand.
TGCACTTCCCATAGCTTCCACTATATTGCTGTGTTTTCGCGCAAGTCTAATAACTTCCCTTATATTGCTGTGTTTTCGCTCACCTCTTGTACATTCCCCTACATCACCGTGTTTTTGTGCACCTCTCATACCTTCCCCTATATCGCTGTGTTTTCGCCTCCCTCTAATACCTTCCCGTAAATCGCTGTATTTTCGCGCACCTCCCATAGCTTCCCCTATATCGCAGTGTTTTCACGCACATCTCATAGCTTCCCCTATATCGCTGTGTTCTCACGCACCTCCAATAGCTTCCTCTATATCACTGTGTTTGGCGCACCTCCCATAGCTTCCACTATATCGCTGTGTTTCTGCTCACCTCTCATAGCTTTGCCCATATCGCAGTATTCTCGCGCACATCTCATACCTTCCCCTTTTTAGCTGAGTTTTCGCTCAGCTCTCATACCTTCTTCTATACCGCCGTGTTTTCGCGCACCTCTCATCACTTCCCCTATATAGACATGTTTTCACACACCTCTCATTCCTTCCCCTATATCGCTGTGTTTTTGCACACCTCGCATAGCTTTGCCTATATCGCAGTGTTGGCACGCAGCTCTCATACCTCCCCCAAGATTGCTGTGTTTTCGTGTACCTCCCATAGCTTCCCCTATATCGCTGTGTTTTCGCGCACCTCTCATATATTCCCATATAGCGCC